>NW_007727270.1:309533-353696 GCF_000696425.1 Galeopterus variegatus
GCGTCACTTCCGAGGCCCGAAGGACCGCGGCGGGGGCTGGCGGGGGTGGCTGGGGCCGTGCAGCCCGGCGGCTGGGCTGGCCGAGAAGCGCTGAGCCTCTGAGAGCCGAGGCCGTTTCTTTTGTGTGTCTGCGTGGGGTAGGGGGTGGGAGGACAGTTTCCTTGTCCTACTCGCGCATCTGCCATACACCACTGGGTCCCACTTGTTTCCGGAGACTGCCTTTTCACGTTGCGTCTGGCATATACAAACTTTTTTTTTTTAACATTTTCGGTTTTTCTTACATTTCTCACATCGAGAGCTTCTAGAGGTGGGACTTATAAATCCACGATTAAATACAAAGTGTAACCCCCGGGCATTCTGCGAGCGCCTTGAGGCTAACAACAGTGTCTTGTTCCGGCATCTTCAAAGACCAGCAGGGTTTTATATGCATCGTAAACGCCAGATGCCAGTTGGTGGTTATTTGCATACTATTTTATATTTCCATCTCTGTCTCCAGTCACTTCCATCTCCCTCTCCTCTCCCGTCCGTTGCCCTTTATTATTTCCTCCTTGGATGTGCAGTAGGTTTTCTCCGGCATAGTTCAAATGCTTCTGATTTGAATATATTCATCTTAGAGCCTACCCAACAAGGTGGTGGTATCTTGAGGCCAGGCGCTTCTCTTTTAGAACCATAGAACGTCCGAGTGGGAAGGGAACTGGAAAAGGTGTCATTAGGTCCAAATATCTCATTTTACAGACGAGAGAACTGAGGCCTAATAGAATCTAAGTGACTTAACTGGTATCACCTGGTCAATAGAGGTAAAGGAGGTAAAAGGATCCTTTTGCCACCAGTACTTTATTCAAATATCTCTCAAGTTTGAAGTCTTTCCCCCATTCTTTATTTCTTTTACACCCAAACGCTATCACAACCATAGAGACAAGTCTGGTGATGGCAATTTCTAGTCATACATTTCTAAAAGGATCCTTTTGCCACCAGTACTTTATTCAAATATCTCTCAAGTTTGAAGTCTTTCCCCCATTCTTTATTTCTTTTACACCCAAACGCTATCACAACCATAGAGACAAGTCTGGTGATGGCAATTTCTAGTCAGACATTTCACCAGCTAGATGACCTCAGTGAAGTTATCTACTCTCATCTTCAATCTCAGAATCTGTAAGGTTGTGATAATATCTACTTCACCAAGGTTGAAGATAGGTTAAATGAGATATTATGCAAAGTGCGCTATCCTCTTCTGCTTCTTGGATATACTAATTTGCTTTCTTCCGTGAAACATTATAAAAGAAAATAGCCAATCAAGTTAAAGGGTGAGAGCATTTTTTAGATTGGTGGTGTGAATAATGTCCTACCATCGATGTTCATGTCTTGATCCCTGGAACTTGTGAATATTACCTTACATGGGAAAAGGGATGTTGAAGATATGATTAAGTTAAGGATCTTGAGATAGGGAGATTGATTATCCTTGATTGCCCAGTGGGACCAAAGTGATCACAAGGATCCTTATAAGTGAAAGAAGGAGGCAATGGAATCAAAGAAGATGCAACGATAGAAGCAGTTTATGTTCTTTCAGTGTGCTTAAAAATGATTCCAAGGTTCTGACTTCTATTGTCTCCTGTGAAAAGTCAGCTGTGATTGTGGCTTCTGCTTATTTGAAGGTTCTTTTTCTCTAGCTGCTTTTAAGATTTTTCTCTTAGACTGGTTTTCTGCTCTTTTACTTTGTGTGTTTGGAGTGAATTTCTTTTTATTTACAATGCTTGGGTTTTACTGAACCTCTCGAATATATGGATTGACGTCTTTCATGAGTCCTGGAAAATTCTCAGTCATTACATCTTCAGGAATTGCTTTTGCCCCCACTCTCTCTTCTTCTTCTGTGATTCCAATTAAATGTATGCTAGATCTTTTCTTTTCACTATTTCTCTTACCCTCCCTTTTTTTATTTTCCATCCTTTTGTCTCTTCATGCTTTATTTTGGGTTGCTTTTTTTTTTTAATATATTTCCTAGGTTACTAATTCTCCTATGTTATTAAACTCATCTATTGACATGTTAATTTTATGTTTTTGTAAATTTAGGTTCTAGAATTTCTATTTGATTTCTTTAAGAATCTATTAGGTTCTTTTGCGGGAGGGGGGGAGTGCAGCTGGCTAGTATGGGGACCTGAACCCTTGACGTTGGTATTATTAGCACCACGCTCTAACCAAGTGACTTAACCGGCCAGCACTAGGTTCATTTTCATAACATCTAATTCTTTGCCAAAATTGTCAGTCTTGGCTTTTATCTCTTTGAATATAGTAGGCATCGTTGGTTTTCCATCTGGGGTCTGATAATTCCAATAGCTGGAGTTCCACTGGGTCTATTGTCAGTTCTTTGTCCTAGTTATGTGTGTCTATTGTTTATGCTGGTTCTCACTTGTGTTGTCTTGTCTCCTCACTATCATAATTGAAATTATCATGTCAGATGTCACAATTGAAACATTTGAAGAAATAATGTGAGACCTATGATGATGTATATTTTTTTTTTCTGAGAGGATTTTCATTTTCTTCTGGCAGGTACCACAGGGCACCAACAATCAGGATCACCCTAATCCCAATGTCTGGGAAACTTGGGGGTAAGCTGATGACTTAATTTGGTTTGCCTTTACTCCAAGGGTGCTATCCTGAGTACTAGCTCAAAACATGGTTTATCAGCGTCACCACTCTGACAGGTCCTAGAACTCCATATTTTTTTCACCTAGATGTTAAAAGTGCAGCTGAGCCTCTCAGCCATCTCTTTTCATTCTGAAAATGTCCCCAAGAGCAAAAATACTCTGAATGTATAGACCCTATCCTCTTCTGCTTCTTAGCTAGGTGATTCCTAACTCACAGTCTTGTTAGCTTTTTGATGGTTTTAAAATGTGGTTGCAGGGTACTTCTTGGCAATTTTCAAAAAATGAAATATTAGTATAGATTATAAAGGAAAATGCATAACAGCAACAACAACAAACTCTAGCACTTACTGAGTACCTTCTACATGCCAGCCTCTTTGTTAGACATCTTATAGTCAATAATTAATGTATATAGATAAACTTGGGACTTGGGTTCTTATCCTGATTTTTCAACTGACTAGCCAAGTAACCTCTGACAAGTCCTTTATTTCAATTCCTTCATGAAGTTTCCTCCCAGTTTTGAAATTCTCTTTCTCAAATCTACATAGAATTGAAAGTCCAAGTTGTCTAGGAAGTAATTCAACAAGGGTAAAATAAATGTTGCAGAGAAACTCCCTTTTATCCCACCTGTATTGGTTTCCCACGGCTGCTATAACAAATTACTACAAATTTAGTGGCTTAAAACAGCACAAATTTATTATCTTACAATTCTGAAGGTCAGAAGTCTAAAATAGGTCTCACTGGGCTCATCAAGGTAGCAGCAAGGCTGTGTTACTTCTGGAGGCTCTGGGAAAGAATTCATTATCTTGTATTTTCCAGCTTCTAGAGGCTGCCCACATTCCTTGGCTGTGACCCCCTTCCTGCAATTGCATCACTCCAATAATATAAACAATATAAAATCAAAATATTTAAGAAGAACAGGAAAGAGGTTGGAAAGGAGGTAAATAATATTCTAAGATTCTCTGTATATCTGTTTCTTCTCTGTACGGAAGAGCTTTCTCTCCTTTTCCATGCACATGGCAACCTTGGTTCCAGGTTTCGAATAACCGCCATTCAAGAAAATGGTCAGCCGTCTTAGTTTCAATTACAAAAGCTAAGGAGAAAGCAACTGATTAGCTCAGTTTTTATAGGAATGTACTCCTATACCAATCAAGTTTTTCTGAGGGGGTGTAGTCATAGAGTAAAAATATGGCTGATAAATCCTACCCTGTGAGTTGGGCAATGGTGAATTCTCAGTGAAAGATGGTTGCTTTGAGCTAGGCAGAAAGAATGTCTAACATATTCTATCTACTGGATGATAACACATAAACAAGGCATTATAATGCCTAGGGAAAGCAAATGCAAATACATAAATATTTAACACTTCCTGCTATGGTTTGAATGTCCCCCCCAAAACTCATTGAAGCTTGATCTCCATTAAGTGTTAAGAGGGTGGGAAATCAGACTATGATATTTGAAAGGTGGGGCTTTTGGGCGATGATTGGATCTTGAGGACTCTATCATCATGAATCGGTTAATCCATTCTTGGATTAATGGGTTAATGGGTTATCTGGGAGTAGACTGGGGGCTTTTTAAGGAGAGGAAGAAAGCAGGTGGAAATGCTCTCTTCTCCCTCATCATGTGATTCCCTGTGCTGCCTTGGGACTCTGTAGAAAGTCCCCACCAGTTAATATTTTGTAAAAGGACACACACACACACACACACACACACACACACACGAAGTGCCCACCAGGAAGAAGACCCTCAATAGATGCACCACTGGACCTTACACTTCCCAGCCTAAGGTCTATAAGAAAAAAGCTGCTTTTCTTTATACATTACCCAGTTTCACGTATTCTGTTATAAGCAACAGAAAATTGACTAATACACTTGCTATCATTCCAACTTACTCCAAATAAATCAATGCCATAATCTTTGTAGGGACATGACTTGGGTTTCAATATATTACAGGCCATAGGTTAGTCCTGTGGTCCCCAAACTTTAAAAAATACTCCTATCAGTATAGCATTTTAAAACATGCAGCCATAATACATGTACATTTAAATATTATTTTATTAAGGCATTTTATATTAACATTTTTACACCATGAACTCAATACAAATATAAAAAGTTGGGCCGGCCTGTGGCTCACTCGGGAGAGTGCGGTGCTGATAACACCAAGGCCACGGGTTCGGATCCCATATAGGGATGGCCGGTTTGCTCACTGGGGTGAGCGTGGTGCTGACAACACCAAGTCAAGGGTTAAGATCCCCTTACCGGTCATCTTTAAAAAAAAAATAATAAAAAAAATAAAAAGTTAAAGGATGAAATAAACAAGATTTTTAAATGTCTTGCCAATCAGGGCTGACCCTGTGGCACACTCGGGAGAGTGCGGCGCTGAGAGTGCAACGGCGCTCCCGCTGCGGGTTCGGATCCTATATAGGGATGGCCTGTGCGCTCACTGGCTGAGCACAGTGTGGGCGACACCACAACAAGGGTTGCGATCCCCTTACCGGTCATAAAAAAAATAAAAATAAAAAATGTCTTGCCAATCATAACGGTTTCATATTCTCATTAGTGGATATAAGTCCATATTTCCAATAGTAGTCTTGAAATTTTTGTAGTTTTGGGGCCAACTCGTCAAATCTGATTACATCATTTTCATCTCGCTATGTGGCTGACAAAAACTCATACTAGAAGTAGCACAGGTGTGGGCTCTGTCATTTTTTTGTCTTTCACTTGTACTTTCATTTTTAGTGCTAGCTACGAACCCTGTCTTCTTAGGAATCTCTTTAAGCTGCTTGGGCATTTTGTGAAGGTGAGGTTAATTAAAGCTAAAAATACAGTCTTTAAGTCTGTGTAGCTGGGCTCTCATAAACTCCCTTGTATCACACTACAGAGAAAGTGAAGTGTATTATGCGCCTGTGTGAGGGAATTACCTAAGAATCCTCAGCATTGTGGAACTTCTCCTCTTCCCTTAGAATTGCCCACATACCAAAGGAGGGATTACTAAGAAGCTAAAGCTGTTAGTAATTCAAAACCCCTCACTTTCATGGGTCCCTTCCACAATTTGTTTGAGACCACTGTTTCTTTCCATTCCACTTTCCCCTCAGTCATACATCCCCTCATGTCAAGCAGAGTTGGAGCGGTGTTGGAGTGGCAATGGGCATCTTTTTGGATGTAAGTGGAATTTTTTTTTTGTTTTTAAAGATGACTGGTAAGGGGATCTTAACCCTTGACTTGGTGTTGTCAGCACCACGCTCTCCCAAGTGAGCTAATTGGCCATCCCTATAGAGGGATCCGAACCCTTGGCCTTGGTGTTATCAGCACCACACTCTCCCAAGTGAGCCACGGGCTGGCCCCTCTAAGTGGAATTTGAATGAGGGATACATTTACTTTGGGTTTAGTGGGGAATATTTATGTATAAGTTATTGTTAGCCGTCCCAGGTTAGGAATGCTCTCCAGGAATATTTTTACTGCCACTGTGCCGACTAACACTTGGTGTGATACAAGGATGCAAGGCCAGAGGTCATATTGTGATCTGAATGTGTCCAGCCATGCCAGGCACTAGAAGGATGTGCCTTGTGGAAGAGAAACAAAATTTGAAATGTCTGGAGCAAGATACTATTCTGTGGAAAGTTAGTTTAATCATGAGACATGCAAAATTGTAAGCGGAAGATTTGATTCTCATTAATGCCTAATCATAATAGAGGTCTCTACTGGCAGAAATATACTAAATAGTGAGACATTTAAAATTATCAACACACCATATATTTTTTTCTCTTTATGAGGAAATCACATGGAATTCATGTGTAATTGGAATTTATGTTTCCTTTCTTCTTCTTCCTCCTCTTCTTCTTCTTCTTCTTCTTCTTCTTCTTCTTCTTCTTCTTCTTCTTCTTCTTCTTCTTCTTCTTCTTCTTCTTCTTCTTCTTCTTCTTCTTCTTCTTCTTCTTCTTCTTCTTCTTCTTCTTCTTCTTCTTCTTCTTCTTCTTCTTCTTCTTCTTCTTCTTCTTCTTCTTCTTCTTCTTCTTCTTCTTCTTCTTCTTCTTCTTCTTCTTCTTCTTCTTCTTCTTCTTCTTCTTCTTCTTCTTCTTCTTCCTCCTCCTCCTCCTCCTCCTCCTCCTCCTCCTCCTCCTTCTTCTTCTTCTTTTTTAAAGATGACCGGTAAGGGGATCTCAACCCTTGGCTTGGTGTTGTCAGCACCACGCTCAGCCGGTGAGCCAACCGGCCATCCCTATATAGGATCCGAACCCGCGGCCTTGGTGTTATCAGCACCGCACTCTCCCGAGTGAGCCACGGGCCGGCCCCGCCTTTCTTCTTCTAAATAACTATTTACTTTCATACCTAATATAGATTGAATGTCCCCCCAAAAGTCATATTGAAGCTTGATCCCCATTGTAATAATGTTAAGAGAGTGGGAGATCAGACTACGGTAAGAGTGCCTTTGGGAGGTGATTGGATTGTAAAGACTCTGCCCTTATGAATGGATTAGCCCCATTCATGGATTAATAGGTTAATGGATAAATGGGTTATCATGGGTGTGGACTGGAGAGCATATGAACACATTTTGGTCACTCTCTCGATACGATACCCTGTGCCACCTCAGAACTCTACAGACAGAGTCTCCACCAAGAAGAAGGCCCTCACCAGATGTGCTCCCTTGACCTTGGATTTCCCTGTCTCCAAAACTGTAAGAAATAAGTGCCTTTTCTTTACAGATGACTTAGTTTCAGGAATTCTGTTATAAGCGACAGAAAACAGACTAATACTATTCCTTATTTTGTATTCATATTTTTTATTCCTGTTTTTTAAGAAAGCCTCCCAAAATATAGACCTATCAGATCCCACAAAACCTAGATTTATGTCTACCTCATACCTTAGTGACATGAAACCATTTGACATGTGAGCTGAATGAGGATACCAGTGTCAATCCATATGTTAAATACTAGTTAAGCTTAATTTTTCAATTTTTTCAATAAAAATTATAAAAGTACACAATCTAATGTGTTTCCATATCCCAGTGAATAGATTTGTATACCCCACTTCAGAGACAATTGGTTAAACCAGCTATTTTGCTATGGTTAAATAAGAAAAAACTTATTCCAAGCCCAGGAAAGTGGTGTATCACACTCTCTACTGTCTCTCCTTGAATCAGTCAGTTCTACAATTCAAACACTACATTTCCTGTTACCAGATTCTATTAGGTTAAACCATATGAGATTGCAGTTTTTGTAAGTCAAAAATGATATATCAATTTGGATCCCCTTACTGGCCAGCCACCAAAAAATTTTTTAAATAAAAGTAAAAGTTGTCCAATATTGGCAAATTCAGACATTCACCCTAATATATCATCTAAAGTGCACTCAGCTGCAAGTAAAAGAGACAAGACTCAAATTGACATAAACAATAAGAAAACTTATTGTGAGGTTATCAGTGGAATCACAAAATTAACTAAACAACTTGAGAACCAAACTTGGAAAATAGGTAGAAACCAAAGGAGGCAAAATAGAGTCAAGATTATGCCACATAGATAAACTACTTAGAAAGCTACCACTAGTATCATGCCACTGGACACTTGATGTACTCCATCACTAGTGGTCACTCATTGCTAGAGTGCTCTAGCAGTCTAGAGCTGTCCTCTGACAGCTGCAGCCACCTCATACAACTCAGTGAGTTTTGTTCCTTTGCACATTCCCTCCAAATTCAAAGTCAGAAGCTGGAACATTAAGCCTATATCACACATTCATGTACACACTACCAGAGTAATCACATACTGGCCAAAAAAAAAAGGTCATCTCAAGTACGCATAAATAAAATACTGGATAAAAATACTACATCCCGATGTAAATATTGTTTTTGGGCAGTGTGATTATGAGCAGCTTTATTTTCTTATATTTACACATTTCTGTGTTTTCAATATTGTTACAACATATATTTACTGACCTTATAATCAAGAAAAATTTCAACCTTATTTTTTTTTTCCTTTTTGTCTTTTTTTCATGTCCGGCAACGGGTCACAACCCTCAGTGTCGCGTCCATACCGGACCGGGACCGGCAACGGGATCGCAACCCTCAGTGCTGCACCCGCACCTCGCTCAGCCAGTGAGCGGGAACCGGTCGGTATGGGATCCGAACCCTCGGCAGGAGCGCCGCCGTGCTCCCAAGTGGCGCACTGTAGCAGTGCACCACCGGGCTGGCCCTCAACCTTATTTTTAAAAATAGAAAAGTTATACCCAAAATATTATCACAAGTAAAAAAATAAACAAATAGCTAAATAAATAGAAAAGCATAGACTTAGGATTTTATTATACATTATAGCTGTACATTTGGACTCAAGATGGAGCTTGGCATTTAGAAACCTGTGATCATAATGAGTCACTCACCTGATGAAAAAATAAATTTAAAAGCTGAAGGCTACAGTGTAGTTGGTCATAAATTATTTTTCAACATGTGTATAAAAATGTGTTTGAAGAATAAACAGATCTCACCATGGTTTTAAAGTGTGTTGCTTGTTACAAGTGGTCTTATTTTGTACTTTGTAAAATGTATTTGTCGTTGTGTTTTTTAATGATTTGTTTATGGAAATTACTGAAGGTGAAATTGAAATGTAAAATCTGAGTGAAGGGCTGGATATCAGCAAAATACAATAACACTAATATGAGTAGAAGTATTCTTCAGCATCAACAATCACTTTTTATGAGCTAATGGGACTCAAAATTATTAATCATACTGTTTATTTTTCCCCTCATATATAACAATTAAATACATGTGTAAGTGATGAAAAAATTTATTACTTCCACTATTCAACAAATATTTCTAATGCAACTACTCTTTGGAGGGCCACTATAGAAGGCAGTGCTGAGGGATGCAGATGTAAATAAGAGTCCATCATGATGTAGTAAGAAGTGGTGTGTTAAGATACAACGTGATAGGTCTTGGTTTGAGATCCAACTCTGTCACTTCCTTATTGTGCCATTTTGGGCCTAATTGGAACTCATTGAAAAAAAAAAAGTATAATAATACCTACCTCAAATGAGGTGTTAGGTTGGGGATGAGAGGAATGGAAAGGAACAATTTTTTTTTTACATTAAAAAAAATTTATCAATATACAATATAGTTGATTTTCATGTAGGAATAATAATTATTGAATACATAGTAATATGTACCTACCTGCCCCTGAAATAAATGCTTCACAAGAATCAACTCAAATTAGGGCCGGCCCGTGGCTTACTCGGGAGAGTGTGGTGCTGATAAGATCGAGGCCCCGGGTTCGGATCCCATATAGGGATGGCCGGTTCGCTCACTGGGTGAGCGTGGTGCTGACAACACCAAGTCAAGGGTTAAGATCCCCTTACCGGTCATCTTTAAAAAGAAAAAAAAAAAAATCAACTCAAATTATAATCTATGTGTACAGTGTGGAAGACGGGGAGTTGGTAATCCTTGAAAGCACAGATATTCCTTTGAAATTCCCTGGGAAATTGTGTCAGTCAGAAGCTGGCAGGAAGCAGGTTGCGTACTCAACAGGGAAAACAGAGGAGAATTTAATGGTGTAACCATTTATGAGGGGGTGGGCCGGGTTAAGGGAAACTAATAAGGGATGACAAAGTTGTGTAGGGCAACCAATGGTGGGGAGGCTGAAGGAACAAAGGGAGTAGTCAGTTACTGAAACCCAGGGAGAGATCTGTAACCGAAGGAGAGGGCCTCCTGACTCAGCTGTAGCCGTTGGTAGAGGCACACAGTGGAGAAAGCCTGGGGAATAAATACCTGATATTAGTCCCCTCCTGATCTTGGGTCTCCTGATAGGGCCTCCCATTGGTTGAAGCCAACTGGAAGTCACAAGGGAAAAGGCATCATTGATACAGTCCATAAAAGTCACCCCCTGGGGCAGAAAGCAGGGTGGAGAAGGGTGAAAAATGTATCTGGAGAGACAAAAGAGAGTATCTGGTACAGAAAGTGTAGGAATGAGCAAATGTTATCACCCATGTATGTCCACTTGTGAGATCAAAGAATTTTAATCCACTTTTTTGAAGACCAGAAACTTTAGAGAAGGACTCATTCTAGGTTGGGCTTTACTTCAGTACCTGCCTTGTTCTGTATCATAGCTCAGGAGTGATGGGATTAAAGTGTTTTGCTCAACTCTGGGTAAATCTTGACATGGCCTATTTAATGACTAAATTGCTCAACAGTGAGCACTCAAACCAATTAAAGCAAAATGTCTCCTCCTACTCAAAGTCAGGAAATATTTCTTCTCAAGAGCTAGGAAAGGCATTATAGAGCACGAGTTCTGACTAGTGAGCGATTACGACCCCTACTTCACCATGTTTTTATGGACCCTACCAAAATGAAGCTGAGTTGATTCCTTTTTCTGTATGTTGTCTCCCTTCTTCCAAGAAACCCTGTATTAGTCCATTTTCTGTTGCTTTATAACACAATACTTGAAACTGGGTAACTTATAAAGAAACAAAAACTATTTCTTACAGTTTTGGATGGAAGCTGGTCATAGGGCACATCTGGTGAGGGCCTTTTTCTTGGTGGGGACTCTCTGAAGAGCGTGGAGACAGTGCAGGGTATCACATGGCATCCGGGCAAGAGCAAGCATTAATGTGCTCACTTGTTCTCCTTATAAAGCCATCAGTACCCCTCCCATGATAACCTATTCACCCATTAATCCTTGAATGGATTAATCTACGCGTGAGGGCATAGATTATATGTATGAGGGCAGAACCCTCACCATCCAATTACCCACCAAAGGCCCCACCTCTCAACACTGCCATATTGGGGATCAAACTTTCACATGAGCTTTGGAGGGGACAAACATTCAGACCATAGCATACCCTTAACCCCAATCATATGGAGCTAGTAATGGAAATACCTACGGTGAAACTACAAACTATTTCTGCACTAGGCTCCAGCAAAGTTAAGATTGGCCTTGAAAGCAAGCAGGCCTGAAGAAAAGAACATAGGTGGTGATGATGATGATGATAGACCCTTATATCACACTCTTATACTATAAGCTCCTTGAGATCAGGTAGCACATTTTATTCATCTTTATATACCGATAGTGTCCAGAAGAATACCTTAGTTGTGTGAAGTATTTAATGAATGTTGTCTGAATTGAATTGTTAAAAAGAATGAACAAACTTTAGAGCTAGAAAGGACTTATGAATCCAAGTCCCTTTTTATCATAGATGGGAAACTGAATCCTAAACAGGTTGGGTGCAGAGCAGTACTGGTCCCATCACACAAATCTTTGAATTGACAGGTAGAAGCAATTGAAACTGAGATATAGGTGTTCACTAGGTAGTGTTGGGAAAAAAAAAAAATGGCAAGGGCCGGCCTGTGGCTCACTTGGGAGAGTGTGGTGTTGATAACACCAAAGCCACAGGTTTGGATCCCTATGTAGGGATGGCCGGTTCGCTCACTTGGGAGAGTGTGGTGCTCAAATTGTTGAAAAACCTGGACTTAGACTCAAACCTGTTGAGTTTTCCTTCAAATAGTTCTAAAGTACTTTCTATTTTGCTATCTTGATTCAGGTTCACATCACCATATATCACCAACAAAGATAATCTAATCGAATGTGCTAATTTTACAATGGAGGTAAGTGACTTGCTCCAGATCTTAGAAGGGATGCATTTTGTTCCCTCTTTAAGAGCCATTTTCAAGTTTTGCCTAAAGTAGGAATGGAATTCTATTCTATTGGCAAACACTATTGCTGCCTTCCCTTTCCTAGCCCCTTTTGCAGTTAGGGTAGCCATGTGACTAGGTTCTGGCCAGTGCCACCTAATTGGAATTTTGCTAGTAGCATATGAGAACATTTTTGCTTTCTTAATAAATAGGATAGATATGACCTTTACCCCCACATCACCTTTTTCCTACCTTGAATGTAAACTTGATACTTAATGGAGTTATGGCAACCATATTGCAACCACGAGGCAGTAAATGTGTAGGCAAAACGAGCATGCTAGAGATGATGGAATAGATAGAAATAGCCTGTGCTAAGGTTTGATGAAACTCTTGAATAATTTCAGGCATTGAAAAAATATATAGTTAAATATCAAAAATTAAAGGTAACCTAAAAAATCAGAGACATGATGTATAACCTTCACATCAGGTAAAAGGTGGGGTGATAGAAATTTTTTGCTAACCTAAAAGGAACTGGGAAAGGAGAAAAGAAAGAAAAATAGAAATGTAATATTTCTCAATGCATATTTTTACAAAGTTGAAATAATACTGAGTATAATTTTCCATCTTGCTTTTTCACTTTCTATAAAATAAGCAATGTCTCTTTTTATTAAGATTTTTTCTAAAGCTAAATTAGAATGACCAAATGATACTTTATTTTATAACTGTACATAATTTACTTAGTTATTACTCTATTTTTGAATATTTAAGTTGTTCATACATTTTCACTTATAGATGCTACAACAATAATTATTTTTCATAATAACTTTTAAGTGAGGCTTGGGTTCCCTAGATTTCCCTCAAAATTATTCTAAATACAAGGAAGTTGCCAGGAAAGCATTAATTGAATGTCTAATTAGTAATTAATATTTACATAATTAGTATATTTGCTCCAGGTAAGTCAAATTTATGATTTAATAATGTTGAATTTAATGTGCTGGTTATATTCTTCATAGTATAGGAAATCTATGTGGATAGGACATTTATTTTTGTTTTATAAGGCTTGAGCAGCTTATTACAATTTTTAGTTATTATAGACTTTTACAGTTATTTCTTTGCTTTTTTGATATTTCATGAGTGAAATATGCGGTTTTTTTAATGCAAAGTCCTTGGTAATACAATCCCCCAATTACAGCATCATTCTTCCCTAAATATCTGCTTCTTTTTATTATTTGGGGGAGGGGGAGACTGGCTGGTACGTGGATCTGAACTCTTGACCTTGGTGTTTAGAAGGCTGTGCTCTAACCAACTAAGCTAACCAGTCAGCCTTGAACCTCTGCGTCTCTTAGTCATAAGGACCAGCCAGGCTGATAGGAGTTCTGTGTCACCAGAGCTGGTGGGGGAGAAGGTCTGCTGCATGAAGCTGTAAATGTCACAGGAATCAAGGGAGCATGCCAAGCACTGAGTTATATGCTGAGCTGAGCTGAGTGAGCTGGAGAAGAGAATTCTAGATCTTCAGACTGAATTCTAGATCTTCAAGAGGCAGAGGCAGATATTGGTAGGGAGTTATGCCAGAAATAAAAACCAAGGTTATGAGTGGAGATAAAAGATAGATTTGAAGAGTCCAGAGTCTGGGCCTGTCCAAATAACCGATTAGAAGTTGCTACTGCTGGCTTTATTGTGCTTACCTTCATATGGCATGAGAAAGTGTGTTCAGTGAGTTGGGGCAGAGGTCTTACCAGCATGCCTCTCCTCATCTCTCTAACTTACCTCCTTCTTTGGGTTTAGTAGTATCACAGCTTCCTTATGTTAACTACAGATTGGGCACCCCCAATCCAAAAATCTGAAATCTGAAATGCTCCAAAACCTGAAACTTTTTGAGTCCCAACATGATTCAGATTTTCAGATTAGGGATTCTCAACTGATATGTATCCTGCAAATACTCCAAAACCCCCCCAAAATCCAAAACCAAAATACTTCTGGTCCCAAACATTTTGGATAAGTGATATTCAACTTGTAGTAGAAGGCTCTTGTATCAGTTTCCTACTACTGCTATAACAAATTACAGGGCTGACTGGTTAGGTCAGTTGGTTAGAGTGTGGTTATGATAACACCAAGGTCCAGGGTTCAATCCCTGTACTGGTCAGCTGCCAAAAACAAAACAAAAAAACAGAGAGAAAAAAAACAGAAACAAAACAAATTATCACAAACCAAATGGCTTAACACAACACAGTTTAATCACCTTATGGTTCTGGAGGTCAGAATTCTGAAACGGGTCTCACTGGCCTAAAATCAAGGTGTTGGCAGGGCTGTGTCTCTCTTGGGGCGTTTAGGGGAAAATCTGATCTCATGCCTTTTCCATAAAAAGAGCAATCTTCATACTTAAAGAATGTCTAGAGGAAAACTTTGGCTGTGTGATTACTTGTACGAAGGCCGCCAAACTTATACCACAGCAGATCTTTTTGATAACTAAGCAGCCCCAAGAAGGGCATATTCTACAGAGCCTATGTCAGGTGTGGCCATAGACGAGAATGGAGAACAAGAACCTACCATAGGACAAAATCTGGGGCTACAGAGAGAAAGGGACAAGGATTCAGAAGAGAGTTCTTCACTTCTCCCACTTGCCCACCCTGCAGGAAGCAGAAATAGCAACTGATAGGTGGAGTAACCTAGGAAGTTACTCCACTACCAGTGCAGGGAGTCTTTGCAATTACTGCTCTGCAGGATTTGATAATTGCTATGAACTGGAGTCTGCTGTGTTTCCTGTCCTTCTCTTTTTAAAACAGATTTTTAATATAGTAGTGGCTATCCCATTCCTGCTCTACAATTCATAAAAGGAAGATTGGAGGCAGGTATCTCATGTTTTAGTTTATAGACTACTGAACCATGAGAAATCACATATGGACATTATAAAAAAGACTGAGAATTAACCAGAGACTGTAAACTTTGAGCTGGATATGGAAACTGGATGGGACTCTGGTGTTGTCTGCCCCCAGAGAGAAAATAAATGTGTGGAAAGAAGGGCATGCATAGTTATTTGGGCAACAAAGAGGACAGAGTGGCCCAGAGACCATTAGTTGCCCCTCAGTATCTCTTCTTTCTTAGTGTCAGAAGTCTTTAGGTTGGCACATGACTACTCAGAAAGACAGGTATGTTTCCCAGACCTGTCTACAGCTACATTATTCACATAATTAATTCCTGGGCAATGGGACCTGAGAAGAAGTGATATTTGTGACTACTGGGTTGCATTCTTAAAGGGAGTGGCATATCCCCTTCCTCTTTTCTGCTGGTCAAAATCTGATATGATATTGAGCCATCTGTGCCACGAAGACCAAGAGAAAACCATAGGGAGAGTAGAACAATAAGACAGCAAGAACTATGGCCCCTGACGCTGTGGAGTGCTACACCAGACATGAAAGAGAAATATCTTTTCTCCCATAAAGCTAGTGTTATTTTAGGTCTCCCTTTGTGTGGTCGAGTATATCTTAACTTTGACAAACATGCTGAGTTTGAGGCACTTTTTTAAAAGTTTCTTATAATTTTGTTGTTTTCAACTAAGGGAACCACTTTTCCTGCATTATCTTAGCTACTGCTGAGGCCTGAAATACCTTCCACGTGAAAATGCCTTCAAGCCAGACCTTTCTCCCCAATTTTTTTCTTTGGTGGCTGGCCCGGGTGTGGGGATCTGAACCTGTGACCTTGGTGTTATGAGGCTGCGCTCCAACCAACTGAGCTAATTGGCCAGCCTCTACTGAACGTTAAAGAGATATATACTGGAGTATTCTAAAGCAAATCCCAAATATTACAGATTTCTTCTGCTAATATTTTAGCATGTATCTCTAAAAGATAAGGATTCTTTTTTTTTTTTTTAGTGGATTTTTTTTTGTGTGTGTGTGTGTGGCTGGCCAGCACTCTGGACCTTGTTGTTATCAGCACCAAGGATTTTTTAAAAAGAAGAGTTTGAAATATTTATGAGAAAAACAAATGTAGATATCTCGTAGATGGTTAAGCATATCTCTTTAACACTCAGGAGAAGTCTGGCCTGAAGGCATCTTCACGTGGCAGGTATTTAAGGCCTTGGCAGCAGATGAGGTAACCCAGGGAAAGTGGTTCCCTTAGTTGAAAACAACGAAATTACGTCAGTTTAGATGAGCAAGGGTTTCTCAGGTAGAGCAAGTTGTAAAAGATACGGTAAATGAACGTGAAGCAGGAAGATTTCATGGGCATTATTTTCACTACCCAAAATCTATTCCTCGTTTGGATTTTCCTTGGGGACGACCATTCTCAGCTCCAATCTTACTCCCTAGGTCCAGCTATTTGTTCAGGGATGGTCATGTATTTCAGTCACAGCTGATGAGACCCAAAGAAATGTCTGCTGAGGCTTCTAGGAAAGTTGCTCAGTTCTTCAGGAACTACTTGCATCTACCTGGATGGTGTGGTGTGATGAAATGTGCTGGAATCACTACAGCCATTTTGTTACCATGAAAAAATTCTAGAACCACTTGAAGGCCTTGGCATGGAGACTGAGGATGGAGCCAAATCCGAGTGAAAAGAAAACTGGTCCTTAGTGATATGCCGTGTGCTGCAGGTTCAAGCCTCTCTTAAAGCCAGCCCCTACTCTAAACCTGTAATTTACATAAGCCATGAGCCAACAATTTGCCTTTGTTGTTTAAATCATTTGAAGATGGATTTTCTGTCACTTGCAATGCAAAATGTTCTGGCTGATAGAGTAGGTCATGGGGTCAGTGTTTTTTGAGACCTCGAGAAACCCCAATGCCAGTTATCACAGTTTTAGCATGGGCAAGTGATATGTTTGCCTAAGAAAAATAACTATATAATGTCCCCCACTTGAATATATTTCTTTGGTGCTCGGTAGCAATAAAGACGTATTGTTTTTGACAGGTTTCCTGCAGGCTTTCTCTAATGGCCTATGGCTTCTACAAGTAGTGGCCAGTTGCAGGGGTAATGATGGTGCTTAAAGACATGAGGAAATAGCAGATGTGAAACCAGTTTCTGTGAAAGAGAGTGTTCTGGGTAGAGAGATGCAGTGAGTTGTGCATAAAATTTGCTTTGGTTATGGTACAGACCTACTGATTCTCTGTAGAAGCACAGCATGGAGGTATTGCTTTAATACACCCAAACACGTGGACAAGAGGATGCAAAATTATATCTTTTTGAACTATATCCTTCACAATAGCAGCAAAACTGGTGTGGATAGCTCTTAGAAGTGGATTTTTTTCGACCAAATGTTGAGGGAAGGGAGGTTGGATGATGTCACTGGAGAGCTAGAGCAGATGAAATGTACCATATTGGTGAGGAATGACCTCAACCTTCAGGGTTGAGTGGAAGTCATGAGGCCATCATCAACTGAATGTGGTTTCATTCTGCAGCACTGACACTTCAAGCAACTCTGTGCTCAGTGACAGGTGATGGGGGTCTATCAAAGGGAGATTACTAAAGTCACCCCTAAATGATTTTTCTGTATATGGAAAGGGAAATCTCTTTCCCTTTTTATGTTCCATTTAGAAAAATGGCAGCCTTTAGGACTATTTATCAGGCAGAGTACTTACAGTTTTCAATAAGTGATTTGCCAGGGAAATTAGCCGAAGTCACATATCTCTTATTAGCATATGAAGACTTCAAAAAAGCAATTTACACCTATGTAAATTTAGCTCATTGTACTATAGTTTGTTAAAACTCCATGGACGGGGGACTGCAGAAGGACAGGCTTATTTGCATTTTCCAGTACCTGGAACTTAGCATTTAGAGAAGCCAAAAGGGATTTATTATTTAATTACAAAGTATTTATGAATATTAGCACTAGTAAATCAAGCATCTCCTTTGGAATCTAGATTCTAGGGTAATATTATTAGTAAGCACATTTCCCAGGAATGTTGGGGGCGGGGAAGGCCTTTTTCTAAGAGAACAAGATACCTTAAGTGGTAGAAACTACTCCGGGAGACAAGAGTACAGAGCCCCCTGCTGGCAAAGACTAGCAAAGACAGGCAGTAGAAACATTCACAGAAATGCTGTCAGAAATAATGATGAGGGGGGCCGGCCCGGTGGGAGCTTGGGAGCGCGGCGGCCCTCCCGCCGAGGGTTCGGATCCCACATACAGACCGGTTCCCGCTCACTGGCTGAGCGAGGAGCGGGCGCAGCACCGAGGGTTGCGATCCCGTTGCCGTCCCGGTCTGGTACGGGCGCGACACTGAGGGTTGCGATCTGTTGCTGGTCACGAAAAAAGACAAAAAAGGAAAAATAAATAAATAAAAAATAATGATGAGGGTCAGAACTTGAAGGTTTAAGGACGACAAGGTAGAAGATTTATCATCACCTTTGGCAGGAGGAGAAGCTGACTGTGGTGTGTCATGAGAGATAGGTGCAAAAGTTTACCCAACTGGTACAAATAGAGACTGCAGTTGGCCTGAGTAGAGTCAAAGAATCAGTATGCAAGTAGAACTAGCCGCCGAGTCACAAATGAGACAGTTACAACTGTTGGCCTCATAGAAGAGAAATGAATTGTTCAGCACCGAACTGGCAATCCAAGTCTGAGAGGCAAGTCTTGCCTACAATTTCTCCACAACTGGAAGGAATTTTTGAGATGGTAGCCCCTGGAAGTCCCTGGCCAGGAACCCAGAGTGTATTCATCTAGCATCAATCCCCTGCCCCCAGCTTATTTATGAAAAAGATCAAGACCTGGCTTTGTGACAACTATGGGATCTCAAAGACGTCACTATTTGAAATCACTGCCTGCTGCTACTAGATCCCAAACTTTTGGACCACCCTCAGGCATTCTGTTTCCCTGAGGGCAAGGACTGCTTTTTTTCAAAGTACCTGCCTGTATAAATTGAATCAGAATTCCCTCCTCCTCTACACTCCACCTCCACCCCTGTTGTTTTGGGTTGGTTTACACTTTCACATATTCAATTTTCAGTTTTTTCCCCTTTACCGCTCACCACCAGGACCCTCACCTTTTTAAAAAATAAATCACTGACAAGTGAGGGAAAAAAAATCTTTTTAGCTCTCACCCTCCTTAATACAATGCCTAGATCTCAGTAGATGTTTAATCCATATTTGAAAGAAAATGAATGAATCATTAAACCAGACCTGAGGAAGGACTGTAATTTGGTGAGGTCTCAGATGGATAATTTATTACATATTCATCTACTTCTTCCTTTTTAATTATTATTATGTCTTCTTCTATGAGAGATTTGAAAAAGCTTATGATAGGGCCAGCCTGTGGCTCACTTGGGAGAGCGTGGTGCTGACAACACCAAGTCAAGGGTTAGGATCCCCTTACCAGTCATCTTTTTTTAAAAAAAGTAAAAGCTTATGCTAATACACACGATCAAATAAAAACATAAATAATAAATAAAGCCAGTATCACAAGAAACATATATTAGGCAAAAGCAAGTCAGTGGAGTTAGGACTCATGTTAGGACTCCACCTGATTATCTAAGCTGAGCACAGATTTGTATTGAGTTTTCTGCTAAAGGAAATGAAGGACAATCATGTTTATCTTGATTCCAAAGATGAAACATTCTAGTTTCTCAAGTTTTTATTGGAATTTAACTGTAAAAGAAATTTCTGGTATGGAGCTTTATATCTGGGATGTTGAAGGGTGCGGTAAGCAATACCCTCAATAATATTCTCACAGAAAATCCAATAGAGCTTTCCTAAAGCTGTGTCTTGTAGCATGAAACCTGCAGCATGACCTGTAGCTCAACTCATTGAAAACATTTTTATCAGAGACCAAGGAAATATGTAGAAAGTTTCAAGACTGAAAATTTCTAAAATTTTAATTAAATCAAAGAATACATCTAAAAGATCCAGAGGAGTGCAAGTCCTTCAAACAATTCTCTCTTGAGATCACCTCTCTGAGCCAGACCTTTAATAAGGGTTGGACACAGATCACTGGAGTTTAAATTGTCTTTCAAAGGCCTAAAGGGTCATAGTTCTATATTGTTGCTTTAGGGTCACAATATATACTTTAAATATCAAATGAGATTTTTTTTTGGTTTTTTACAAGCTTTTATGAAAAGTAAGGCATCTAGCCAAAACCTTCTTCAGGATGGATGACTAGCCTTCTGTTCCCATTATCTATGGCTGCCTGGCAAACCACCCCAAAACCTACTGGCTGAAGACAACAGTGATGGTTATTATTAACTCTCATGGTCATGGGAGCTGACTGTGCTCACCTGGCCAGTTCTTCCTCAGCTTTTCTCATGCAGTTACAGTCAGACAGTGGCTGAGGCTGGAATCAACTGAAGACTTGCTCACTCACATGTCTACTGCCAGGCTGGGAAGACTCAGTCAGCAGGGGCTGAAACTGCTGTGCTCCTTGGGCAACTCTATCTCTATATAGTGTCTGCATGTGATCTCTCCAGCGGCATGGCTTCAGGGTAGCTGGACTTCTTACGAGGTGACTCAGGACTCTACAGGCATATGTCCCGACAGAGAATCAGGTGGAAATCACATTACCTTTTATGACCTATCTTGGAAGTCATGCTCTTTCACTTCTTGATATGGGTCAAATGTGTCCCCCAAATTCATGTGTTGGAAACTTGATCCCCATTGTAATGGTGTTGAGAGAGTGGGAAATCTGATTATGATATTTGAACAGTGGGGCCTTTGAGAGGTGATTGGAGTGTGAGGACTGTGCCCTCACGAATGGATTAATCAATTCATGGAATCGTGAATTATCATGGGTGTGGACTGATGGCTTTATAAGGAGCACAAGAGAGAGCTCTTGTGATTCTTGCCGTGTGATACCCTGCATAGCTGTGGCATCACCACCTAGAAGGCCCTCACCACATGTGTTCCCTGAGCCTTGGACTTCCCAGCCTCCAAAACTGTAAGAAATAAATTTCATTTTCTTTATATATTACCCAGTTTCAGATATTCTGTTATAAGCTACAGAAAGCAAACTAATATACTTCCACTACATCCTATTCATTGAGACATACACAAAGGTCTGCCCAGGTTCAAGGAGAGGAGATATGGACTCCAGGTGTTGATGGGGAAGTGACAAGGTTCGGAAGACCATGTGAGACCAGACATATTGTTACAGCCATTCTTGTAACATACAATTTGCCACACCTTTCTCGTTTCAAAGGTACACTGAGGGAGTACCTATAACCAAGTTAAGATTGTTCTTAAGGGCTCTGGGCCTTCAATAAGTGAACAAATTCAAGACCCCCAAGTTTTTTATTCTAGAACATGCACAAGGTGACTTAGCATAGAAGATTTTTAACTTTTTTTTTTTTTTAAAGATGACTGGTAAGGGATCTTAACCCTTGACTTGGTGTTGTCAGCACCACGCTCTCCCAAGTGAGCTAACCATCCATCCCTATATAAGGATCCGAATCCGTGGCCTTGGTGTTATCAGCACCACACTCTCCCGAGTGAGCCAGAGGCCAGCCCTAAATAAGTTTTTACTGATTACTCAACAACAGATATAGAAAAAGCCATGTAATACTCCCATGAAAATTCAGTTTTGAGCAATGTTAAAACCATTCCTAGTTCATGTGCCACCACAGGGGAATGCACCCAGGTCGTCCAGTGGTTTTCTATCATTTAAAGAGTAGTTAAAAAGAAAGCGTAAGAACAACAGATGAACCTCAAGGGCATTATGCTAAGCAAAATAAGTCAGTCACAAAAGGACAAATACTGTATGACTCCACTCATACAAAGTATCTAAAATGCTCAAAATCATAGCAATAGAAAGTAGCAAGGTGGTTACCAAGGTCTAGGGATAAGGGGGAGACTGATGGATATGGAATTTCAGTGTTGCAAGATGAAAAAGTTTAAGAGATCTGTTGCACAACAATGTCACTACACTTAATGCTACTGAACTGTACACTTAAAAATAAGACAGCAAATTTGAGATTACGTGGGTTTTTTTTACCATTAGAAAAAAGAAAGTGTGAGTCAAGAAAGAACACAGTCCTGCTTTAGGCCCCTCAATATAGTTGTCTGGTTTACTAGGAGATAGATTTGTAAGTATATAGGTACTGACTCTTGCTAAAATGTTAAAATGAAGCTTTTACATAAGAACCAATACCTGGGAGTTAATACTATGCTCAGGCAGCTTAACCTAGAGCTATTCTTGTCCAGGGATACAGTCAGAGGAGAAGTAAATTAAAAACAAACAGGAAAAATCAACTCTATGATTCATTTATATTTTTTAAAGTTATGCCCGTTTAATTCTGAGAAGAACGTGAGGCAACTACCAATCTATTATGTTATTCCTGATAATTTTTCCATTAGGTAATAGTGGAGTATCTGTACTTAAAACTCTATTAAATGCTATATAGGGCTGGCTGATTAGCTCAATTGGTTAGAGGACACTGCTGATAACACCCAGGTCCAGGGTTCGATACCTGTACCGACCAGCTGCACCCCCCCCCAAAAGAGAATAAATCTCGTATAAAATACTGACCCAGAAATTCTCAATCTGACATATTTTAAGGAAGAAATAGGCATAAAGCTTAAATGGAATTTTTAACAAACCAGATGGGTCTATATTATGGAGAGAGTCTTTTAGAACAGACTTTGAATAATTTTGATAGCAGAAGTTCTTCACCTGCTGCTTTATTTAAATTAAGCCTTCTAACCAAATGAAATACATGAGGAAATATTCTGTTTACCAACCAGTGAAGACTTCAGGAACTACACAATTTAATATAGTCTTAGGATGATGATAGCAGGAAGAAAGGGAGGATTCCCAGTTGTCAACTGAGATCTGTGCTTATTTGTGCTTACCATAGATAATTATGTTCTCAGATCTGTCTTCATTATTGGTTCCAGCGGTAAAAACCCAGTCCTCCTACATGCTCGTGAAATTGAATTTTAGGCAGTAGTTTTAAATTTCAGGAGATCCATCTGATCCTTCCGTGTTCCTCTTACACACCACCATAGCAATCCTAGCGAAAATCAGGGGAGTATCTGACGAGAATTCTGAACTCCCAGGAATCCAGCTCCACCAGCCTCCCCGGGGCATGTGCTTAGAGAGTGCTCCTCAGGCCTTTCTCCTTTGGAGGGTCAGTGGGAAATGCACTGGAGGTAGAGTAGGAGACCAGGATCCTCTGTTTTCAGGCCCACTGGAATGGATGTGGCAGTTACTGTTCATTGCTTACCCGGTGGTTCCTTGCAAATAGAACCCCCAGCATTAAAAAACAAAAACAAAAAACTTATATAGAGGGATAATACATATACAACAAAAGCATCAATCCTAAGTGGATTTCTTCATGAATTACTGCATATGTATACACTGTGTCATCACACACATCTCAAGATAGAGGAAATTTCCATCACCTCCAAAGGTTCCCTCTTGCCTCTTCTTAGTCTGTACCCTAACCCCATGGGGAAGTAGTCACTATTCTGACTTCTATTATCATTGACTAGTTTTGCCCATTCTCGAATTTTGTGTAAGTCGAATCACACTGTATGTATTCTTTTAAATTTGGCTTTTTTCACTCAGCTTACTATCTGTGAGATTCATCTGTTGTTGCTTGTATTGTACTTTGTTCTATTTTATTGCTGTATCATATTCCATTTTATGAGTATACTACAATTTATTTATCTATTCTTCTGTTGATGGGCATTGTGTTGTTTCTGCTTAGGCTAATATGAAAAAAGTTGTGATAAACCTGTTCTTACCTGTTCCACCTTTAATTGAGGTTTGTCCCCTGGGTGTTAATTCCCCTCTACTTTTGGGCTGTCCTGCACATGGGCTGAGGGAGGGCCAGTAGCTTCAGAAAAATCCCAGAGGCAGAATATTTGAGAGTTCCAGGGCCACTCCATGTGGGACACTGCCAGTGAGCTTGGGAACTGTTCAACTTTAGCTGAAATCAGAGGTGAGGTGGGCTGAGAGGATGTGCCTTCTTCCTCCTCCCACTTCTCCAGCCCCACCTCACCCACCTGGAACTGCCTTGCTCTAAAAGCAAGAAATAAACTTTGATGGTGTTTGGGCTATTATGCATTTTGGGATTAGTTTATTATAGCAGCTAGCCTACCTTAACTAATACACCTACCATAGCACCTTACCATTCCCTTCCAGTATCTCTGAACTACACTACTGATGAAAGACTAGAAAATTTAAAAAGATAATTGTAAAATTAATACATGCACATGTAAAAAAATTAGATAATGGAGAGTCTAAAATCAAAGTCCCCTGCCTCCCTCTCCACCCCTTTTCCATCCTTCCTCCCATTAGATAAACACTTTTAACTATTTCTGTCTTTATTTTCCTAATTGTTACCTCTGTATAATCTCCTCTATTTCTAGTTTTATTAACATTAAACAATATGTAGTGGCATCTGAATATGAAAGGTGAGTAGTTACCAAAGATTTTTTTACCCTGGTATCTTAGTCTGTTTGGGCTGCCATAACAGAATACTGTAGACTGGGTGGTAAACAACAAACATTTATTTCTCACAGTTCTGGAGGCTGGAAAGTCCAAGATGAAGGTGTTAGAAGATTCATTTTGTGTCTGGTGAGAGCCTGCTTCCTGGTTCATACATGGTGTATTAGTCCATTTCTGTTGCGTATAACAGAATACATGAAACTGGGTAATTCATAAGAAAATGAAATTTATTTCTTAGAGATCAAAGTCCACAGTCCAGGGGACACATCTGGTGAGGGCCTTCTTCTTGGTAACTCTTTACAGGATCCCCTGCTGACCAGGGTGTCACATGGTGAAAATGGGCTAAGCATGAGAGCTGACTTGCTCACTTGCTCACCTTATAAAGTCATCAGAACCACGCCCATTACTCTATGAATGGATCAATCATTCACAAGGGCACAGTCCTCACAATCTATCATCTCTTAAAGGCCCCTCCTTTCAAGTCCATAATTGGATTCCCCCCCTCCCCCGCTTAGCATTGTTACAATGGGGGTCAAGTTTCTAATACATGAACTTTTGGGGGACACATTTAACCCATAGCACATGGTCATCTCCTCTCTATGTTTTCACATGGAAGAAAGAGGGTGAGAGAGCTCTCTGGTGTCCTTTTTCTAAGGGCACTAATCCTGTTCATGAAGGCCCCACCCTCATGACTTAGTTATAGTTACTTCCCAAAAGTCTCACCTCCTAATATCATCACACAGAGGGTTAAATTTCAATTTACTTTTTTCTTTTTGACAGCTGGCTGGTGCAGGGATTGAACCCTGGACCCTGGTTTATGAGCACCATTCTCTAACCAACTGAGCTAACTCAGCCATAGGATTTCAACATGTGAGTTTTGGTGGGACACAAACATTCAGTCCATTGCACCTAGAAAAGTTAAAAAGATTGTTAGGCAGAAGAAATAATAATGATGGTAGAAGGATATCACACTTCATAATTATATGAAGAAGCAGTATGATGTGGGATATACAAAACTTGGAATCAAATTTGTGTGGAGTTTTGCTCCTACTACCCAAGGTGGAGTTTTGCTCCTCCTACTGCAAGGTTAGAAGGTGGTTGTGAGATGAACTAATGCATCTGTAAGTGCTTTGCTATGGATTCGTTCCTAGAAATATTTGAATGGGTGCATGAGGGAGGCTGAGGGAAGGTAGAGAGGAAGATCAACATTTATTAAGAACCTTACCTCTCCTAGAAACTGTATTAGGTGCTTTATAAACACCATTTTATTTCTTTCTGCAGTGACCCAGGAGAGCTGGATTAGGAAAGAGTAAGGGAAGTTTTATAACTTGCCCAAAGTCATGGAGTAAAAGGATGTCTGTCTCAAAGTCTGTAGTCTTCACATTACCACCGCACTATATGGCAGATGCCAGTTAATCTTATGTCTGCAAAAGTGGAGATTAAATTTGTGAGATATTTAAGGTCAAACTATCCTGGAGGGTAATCTGTATGGAGCAAAGTGTCTTGTACATCTATTACTAGAAACAGATCTTAGATTACCAATTAAGCAGTTCCACCCAAGCCATCATCTTTTGCTCCAGCCAATAAAAGACACAGAGAGACACAGAGTGCATTTGCTTTCCCAGCAAGGAAGCACTTCCTTAGAAACTTCCAAAGTTGAATTTGAATTGTTGTCAGCTTATCAAAATGATGGCCAGGGGCCGGCCCGGTGGCGCACTGGAGAGTGAGCCACTTGGGAGTGTGGTGGCGCTCCCGCCGAGGGTTCGGATCCCATGTGGAGACCGGTTCCCGCTCACTGGCTGAGCGCGGTGCGGGTGCAACACCGAGGGTTGCGATCCCATTACCAGTCAGTAAAAAAGAGACAAAAAGGAAAAAAAAAAAAAATGATGGCCAGAAGCCCAGAAGTATATAAAATTGTTCTTCTCAAATGATAGATCAGTCAAAAACAACCTGAAAAAAATCCACCAGATTCCTTGAAACACAAAATAGTACAAATTTCATATTAATTTAGAAATAATCAGCATGTATTTAGACACTTTGCTCAACCATCAGATATCAGTTATGAGAAGATCGTGATCCTATTGGCACAGTGTTCCAATATGGGGAAAATAGCTCATTTTCTTGTTCTCTGTACAATGTCTGAAATGATTTTGTGCTGATTCATGTTACTAAACAAATGACATCATCTAAAATCTACCACTGAATGTTCTTTAGTGAAACTGTCCTCCTGATTAAATGTTCCGTTATGGAATTTTTTAGACATAAAAAAATAAGAGAACATTCTAACTACTCAGTAATGGCAATTCTCATGAATCCTTAAATTATATGAATAAATCATGGAGGGAGTCTGCCTTAGACAGAATATGCTACCATAGGTTAAAAGACAGGTGTCAGGTTTTCAGACTTGGAAAAATTACTTTTTCCATTGCTACTCAACGTTAGAATTTAGATAAGTTTTGATTAATTCCAAGCTCAGATAAGAAGGTAATGTGGGGAGAGTTTAAAGGAAAAGGGGAGATGGGAATACACCAGAACATCATTCTGGTGCCTCTTTTTCAGAAGTAAGTCTGCCAGGATAGCAGTCAGGAACCTCATTGTAAATAGACATTAATTTCCAGAACAATAAAACATCTGACACACAAATAAATTTAACATCTAAGATAAATAAATAATTATTAATAGGCATTTATCCCTAAATAATAGTAAAAAAATAGTGTTTATCAGAAATTTTCTTAATTACACAACTCATTCAGTTTTTCTGTGCATGTACTAGACTCTCCTGGTTGAGAATCTTCACTGACCCTAGGGGTTTGCATATTTAATCAGCAAAAGATGATATCCCTCACGTATTCAGAATTTATTTGGCATAAGTGTCAGAAAAAAAGTTGCTCTTTCAGGCAAAACTCATCAGGAGGCAGTATTGTATTGTGAGGTGGTTAACAGAGAGGGTTGTGTCAGATGGACCTGGTCTCCTACTTCAACTCTACTACTGACTAGCTGTGTGACCATGGGCAAGTTACTTAGCCTCTCTGTGTCTTAGTTACCTCATCTGAAAAATGGGTATTATGATTAAATGCCCAATTTCTGGTGTAGTTTGTTCGGAATATTGGTAAGCACTCAGTTAGTAGTAAGTTTTTTGTGTGTGTCAGAAATTATTTTTGAATAAATTTAGCTTCCATCATCATTAACTTCAGCAGATATCATTTATTTCATTTTTTTAACCAGCCATAGCTCCTCTGCTACCTATATCTGCAAACCCAAGACTATCGACATTCTGATGTTTGTCTCTGCAATCAGCACAGACTGGAGAAGGCTAGGTCCAGAACGTAAACAGATTCAAGGTTAAGCCTGCAAGTCTACCATGGAAACAAGGTCAGGGAATATGTATTTAAGACTAGATTTGGGACACCTTGAATGGAAGAAGGAAGTTGAAAGGGTGGGAAGGGAGAAAAAAGTATGAAAATACCATTAGCCAACTGTTTATACTGAATCCAGGATCCTGGGTATCTAGGACTCAAGACAATCAATGGGACTTAAATCACTTAAATGGAAGGCTCTTTGTATGCAGCTGGCATTCAAGATAGCCATCAGTTGATATTAGTGCCTCAATCATGAGGATGCTGGGATTTAGAGGCGAGAAATTTGGACTGCAGAGAGTGTGAGGTACCAGAAGAAATTTGGTTTGGGAAAGACTGGGGAACAGAGAAACTATAGGGAAACCTTGGGCAGATGCACAAATTCATTTTAAGAGAATGAGTTAAGATTCTCTTGGGCAGGACCATCCTTGGGTGTGTGGTCTCTGTCTATATAAACTATTTGAGTCAACCAAAATCAGCATGTCAGCACCATTCTGTTGGCTCAATCTCATATGATCCTATGGCAGGAAAAAGTGCCTGCTGACCAGTGAAACCAACTGCTTACCAGCTAACTCTCCTGGACGTGAGGCCAGCCCATGAGGATGACTTCACATGTACAGGGCCCAGAGCTCTTCAGGGCATCTTGTTGACCCCTACTAGTTGGGTAGAGAGTGTTGAGCGGAGGGTACAGAGTTGGAAAGTGTTCCAAAGAAGAGAGACAGAACAGGGCCCATGCATATCCTGGTTCAAACTTGGGTCTCACAAACAAATGGGTTGTAGAAAATTTTGAACATAGTACTACAAAGAGAGGAGAAATGTGGGGTCAAGCTTTAGGGCCCTGTTTTCCCAGGTGTAAGGGTGGTATTTACCTTAGGTCAGAGTGGAATCAACGGTACCTATATATTGACTTATTTATTTAGATTAACTATCTGGAAGTGGGATTGGACTAGAGAGACAATGACCTTACTTATGGCCATTAAATGGACCAAGCTATGAAGGTTAAGCATGTTAGTTTTTAACCACTTTTTTTTTTTTGGCAGCTAGCTGGTACAGGGATCTGAACCCTTGACCTTGGTATTATCAACACCGTGCTCTAACTGACTGAGCTAACCGGCCAAGCATGATGGTTTTTAAGAACTGCAACTAACCTAGTCCAATGGTTCTGAATGCTGGCTGTACAATAAAATCACCTGAAATCACAATAAAGCAACACACACACACACACAGTGGTAAGGGTCTACCCCAGACCAATTAAATCAGAGTCTATGGGGGTGAGGGCCTGATATCATGATTAAAAAAAAAATCTCCCACATGATTCTCATGTGCAGCCAGAATTAAGAGCCACTGCTCTGTATGTTCCCCAGGATCAGGGGCCTGTCATCCATTTCTCCAGCAAAGCGTTCCTTCTTGCTCTTGATTCCTGAAATTCCTAACCACCTGGTAGTTATAGACCACAGATAACTGCTCTCCAGCCACGTCTGGATTACCTACAGCTGGGAAGCCATCACCCACTCTTTACTTCTGGCAGCCGCAGATGTCGTAGACCTTAGTTCACCCTTTCAAGAACCCCGACTTCAGTGTGGTGCTCTCTTGCCCAGCACCCCGTCTGCATTCACCACATCACATATCCTTATTCAGCTGCTATAGATCTGTAATCCTCAATATTCTTGGAATTAAACAGATAGGTTGTTTGACTTTGAGACCCTTCTACCACACCCTTTTGCTAAAGCTAAACAATTTTTTAATCATAAAGTAAATGAAAATTAATTTGATTTGGAGATACTAGAGATGCTCTAAAATATCTTTGTAGTAATCTGTTTTCTGATGCTTGTAACAGAATATCAGGAACTGGGTAATTTCTAAAGAAATGAAATTTATTTCTTACAGTTTTGGAGGCCAGGAAGTCCAAGGTCCAGGGGGTACATCTGGTGAGGGCCTTCTTTTTGTTGGGGGCTCTGTACGGAAGTCCCATGGCAACATAGGGCATCACATAGCAAGAATGACAAGCTGACATCCAGCTGGTTTGAGGTTCAGTAAACATTTCAACCAGTTCAGTCTGACTCCAAGGTAACCCCTTATTCTGCCATCCCACACTGCCCCTCCGGGAACAACGAGGCTGCTGCCAGAGCCATTTGCTCAAATCAGCTAAAACTTGATGATTTGGTGGATTTTGCCACTGTGGCAGCCAGTTACTAAGCAGTTGATTACCTTGCCTCCCAGTGATCTGATTTAGTTGCTATGAATGTCTAAATACCTCAATAGCCACTTTGCAGTCTCTTTCTATCCAGTGTGTGGTGGGCAGTATGACTGGGGACATTAAAGCAATCAGATTGATAGTGGGTCTCATTATTGACTCTCGAGAAGGAAAATGCAGAGGCAGGCCCTATGAACAGCTGTGGTGATCATAAACCAAAGGATAGTCCTTTATTTGTGTCTAATGTAGAAAAACCGTTGGTCACACACCAGGTGTTTCAGTAGCACCTGCACATTCTTGGCTTTTTAACACAAATTAAAAACCAAATTTTAATTCAGACATCAAAGTTATTTACATGAACTGCTCCACAGTTGTACAGAAGATCAGAGGGAGAGGCAGAAGTGGATGTTATAATTTATGATCCCCATGTTTCTTTTGTTAGTTTCCTAAAGAAACCAGAAGAGAGTAGGTCGTGTGTGTGTGCTTGAGGGGGGAGGTAGGGATCCTACGTCTATATAAAAATTTCTTTTAAAATATATGATAAAGACAAATTGTTGTTTAACCCTTTGTTCCAGGAGACCTAAATCTTCTTTCTCTTTAAAAATAGAGATAGAACCTGTACCCTGCCCCCCATGTCATTGGTGCTGTTCAACCCAGACGTAAACAGTCTGATTACATCACTGCTGCACATTCAGCTGAGACCTTCCAAGGTGTTAATTGCAGTTGCGAATTAATCATTATTCTAAGGGAGCCAGAGTCTTGTTTTCCTCTTCAAGCTTCTCATTATTAACTTTGCTTGCATTGCTTAATGTGAAGACATCATCAATGCAAATTATCATTCAGCAATACCCTACTAAACATGCACAACTGTTTTCATTATGCACTCTGTCATGTGGAATTTTGTATGTGCAAAAGTCATAATTAAACACTTATTCTAAAATTCTGTTTTTGTTTCTTTTTTTCTTTCTTTTTTTTTGGCAGTTGGCCAGTACAGGGATCCAAACCCTTGACCCTGATGTTATCAATACCATGCTCTACCCAACTGAGCTAACCGGCCAGCCTTGACTTTATACACATTAACAAAGCTATAATAATAGTCTAGCTGTGATAAAAATAATTCAGGAAAACCAGTCATAAATCTACTAAGATGAGAATGTTTAATTCCCTTATTTCCCAGATTTTCAGTACTGGAAACTAAGAGTTTTGAATGAACATCTCCATCCATCGTAACTACAGGAGAATTGCTCTTATATCTTGGGAACCAGTGGGACTCAATAGGGGATAGGGAGGTTGGGTATTTGGCAAAGACCCACTGGGATGGGTGAGGGGCTGACCTGGTTGCACCTGCTGATAATAGAGGTTTTCTTAATAGGCAAGCTTGGACTTTCACTGGGTTCTAGTCTTGGCCTGGGGCTGGAAAGGAGAGAACCAAGATACAGAGATTATAATTTGATACTTAGCAGGTGCCCACTTTTTCAAAGTGAAATCCCAAAAGAGTAATACTCAGAAATCCAGGCAAGAAGCCAGAATCTAACTGATTTATCAATGATCCACTAACTTGGGATTCAAGGAACAGGGTTTGTTCTTGGAAGGTCTGTCTCAAGGCCAGGCTGTAGACCTGGGTTTAGGACACCAGCAGGGTATTCCAGAACTTCTGCTCAGTGCACTTATAAAATTCTGTACCCCCGATTGTATTCATCCCAGCTGTGAATACTCGTTTAATGTCTTCTCCATAAGTTCCATTAAGGTAGGGACTGAGTCTATCCTGTTCAGCCCTGTAACCCTGGCCCTCAGCACTGTGTTGTGTGTTGTCACCACCGACGTCCAGGCTATTATTAGCTCTTACCCAGATTATGCCGATAGCCTCCTGACCAGTCACCCCACTCTACTCTTTCACCTGTCCAATGTATTATTCTCACAGTACCCAGTGGGTTTTTAAAAACACAAATCTAATTTTTGCTGTCACACTGCCTATAACACTTCAGTGATTTCCTATCGCTCTTAGGATAGAGCCCAAGTCCCAAACATGGTCTCCAAGCCAAGCCAGCCACTCTGTTCTTGGCCATACTCTTTCGGTTCCTCATGCCATAGTCTTTGCCACCTTCTCCCCAGCCCTCTCCATCTAGTTAACTCCTTCTCGTCCTTCAACTGTCTGCTTAAAGGTCATTTCCTTGGAAAAGGCTTCTTTGAAATCCTGGTCTCCCTGGTATTCACTCTAGTAGCACCCTGTGTTGCTTGCTGCTTTTTCATAACACTTTCTCCAGCTTATTACTCATTTGTTAGTATCATTATTTGATTGATTCTCTAATTTTACTTCTGAATTCCATGAGTGCAGAGAATGCATCTATCTTGCTTACTGCCTGGAGCATAAAAGAAACACTAAATATATGTTGAATTAATTCATGCATACTACAGGTACTGAGTCTAGTAGTGAGAACTGGAGCTGGGAAAGGATTGGGGAGTGGAGAGCCCTATGGTTTGTGAACCAGGCAAGAAGCCAGTTATTAGAATTGAGGAGGATGAATTTAGAGTGGTTGACGTGGAGCCAAAAAGAGATGGTCAGGAAGGGCAATAAACTCCTCCTGCCTCAGCTCCAGGAGCGAATCTCTTACCTCTCCCAGCGAGCCTGGACTTAGGTACAGATGAAGAAATTACTCCTTGCCGGAAATTACACAGTTGATCCTATGGAAGACTCAAGACTCAAACTAGCTCTAAGTTTAGGTTTCTCCTTCCACCCAAGAGCTGCTTTTCTTTGTGTAAGAACAACCAGGTAGCACATAAATAATTACTGAGGTGGCTGCCTGGGACTTCTCCTGTCCTGTTCTGCCTGTCTGACTCTAAGTAACAGCAGCATCTGTGCTATTCATTTATTCTTCAGTCGTGTCCAGCTTGGGGACTGAATTACAATGCCTATTACTGAGAGGTTTGTGCAGAACATCTGCATTCCAGCTTTGCTGTTGGTGATTGTCTTTTGCCCATTCCTGTGGGTGCAGTCATGGTGAGAATATGGATAGAAATGTTCTGGGGAAGCCAGATAGGAGCTTGGTCACACGGCAGAAATACCAGTGGCAGTGCAGGGCAGGCAGCAAGCAGGCTGGGCTATCTATGGCTGTTCCTATCTCAGGAAAGGCTTTGGCCAGCATCAGAGAAGCAGGCTCAGGAAGGAGTGTCAGAGATGGGCTGAGCAACTGCGGGTCAGATGACATCCTGCATGCTGGGTGGAAAACAAGCCAGCCACATCCCCACCAGACTGGGGACTCTAGCAGAAGAAAGACACACTCCATTTTGTTCCTTGCTTCAGTGTGAAAGCTTTTCGTGAGAGAGGAAGGCTGGGCATTAGGAGCGCTTTCCTGTGTGCACGGTATACGACTAAAGGTACTTTAAGGGACTGGAAACAACATTGCCTGCCCACTCTCCACTCTTTGTACTATTGATTAAAGGAACTGCCCTGCGTATCTTTTTTAGTTGGCTTTATTGATTCACATCCTTAATTTAAAATCATTTTGTAAAAACAGAACTCACACCTAATGAGAAAACCTTTCTTTTCGGAAGCAATTTCTCTTGAGCCAGTTAGAGATGGTAAAATCCTCTCTCTGCTTCAGTTCTACAACATTAAAAATACAGTATCTACAATGAAGGTCTCAGAAAATTCTTCCCACCTTTTTAACATTTGCCTAGAATTCTCATTTCTAGCTGTTTATGTAAAAACGAGTTTCTATATTTTTGTCCCATTTCAAACAATTCTAAAAACTTTATTTGAAATATCTTTGCTAATTTCTTCTTTTATTTACATGGTTTTGTATTAAATGATCCAACTCAGACAATTGTCTTACATGAAGGAATTAAACGGCTATATGGAGATAAAAACACACTGTCCCTTAATGTACAGGCTGTGCAATGTTCTTCATGTGTCCTTGGCATTCTTTAGTGAGTTCTGTCTTTGAATCTAGATGGGGAATATCTGCAGCCATACGTGAAATGTGTTTAGAATGAACCTTTGAAATGTTGAACCACTGACTATTAACTACTAAATCAGTAATGTGTCTGAGTCATTTTAGAAATGAGGGTTACATAACACATTTATTCCTCCATACTATATTTCTGGAAGCTATTACAAACTGAAGATGTTCTTTATATAAGGCATTATATTTATCAGTTATCTGAAGCCATCTTTCCCCTTAGCTGTGCACATTCCTGAACCAGAGAACTTTCAAACATAGCTATGTCAATTCACCGATCTTGGTTTTTCATTTATAAAATGAAACCTTGCATTCTTTTTTTCTTTTTTTGAACTGACACTTACTATTTAAATAAGTGAGGGCTGGCCAGATAGCTCAATTGGTTAGAGTGCAGTCTTGCAACACCAAGGTTCAAGGGTTCAGATCTCCTTACTAGCCAGCCACCTAAAGAACAAAATAAACAGGGCCAGCCTGTGGCTCACTTGGGAGAGTGTGGTGCTGAAAACACCAAGGCCATGAGTTCGGATCCCATATAGGGATGGCTGGTTAGTTCACTTGGGAGAGTGTGGCGCTGACAACACCAAGTCAAGGGTTAAGATTCCCTTACTGGTCATCTTTTAAAAAAAATAAAATAAAATAAAAAAATAAACAAGTGTTATAGAATCTCAGGGTTCAAAGGGCCCTTTTAGAACTTGTCTGGACAGTATAGGTGTCCTTAACATCCCCCTGCTCAGGAACTTGGCCTTTGACATCAGTGACAGGCTCTCAGCCCTGGGGATGGGAGCTCTTCACACCTTCCTCCATGGTCCCATATGATTATACCATATAGCCTAGCTGTAGTAGGCTATACCGTCTAGGTTTGTGTAAATGCACTCTGTGACGTTCGCACAACAATGAAATCACCTAAGGACACATTTGTCAGAACGTAACCCCATCGTCAAGTGGAGGCATGACTATAGTTCTATTGTTCTCACTCTTGTTTCTAGGACTTGAAGCTTCAGATTTTTTCTGCTTTCCCAGTGGGCCCTGTCCTGGGAGTGTGTGTATTCCATTCACCTTTGCTTTACACAGCCTCAGCCTTGCCCCACAATGTGGATCCCTATGGCTCCATTTCTCCCCTCAGTCTAATCGGACCTGCCTCAGGAGGGAAGATGGGACAAAACTATTTATTGCCTAAGTGGTATAACATACACCAATACAAGTGTATATATATGTAATATAATAAAAAAAATTTGGTCTTTGTCCCTGGTTCCTGGCACACACCTCCAAAGATGGAATCTCAGGAGTGATGAGAGTGTTTTTGCATGCTAATGAGATGGCTGGCAGCTGAGGGTCCCAAGGTAGCTTCAAGATGGGGGCTGGTCACCAGAAAGACCAAGACTTGATTAGAAGCTAGGAACTTTCAGTACCCCCCACCCCAAACCTCTGGGGAGAGAAGGGCTGGAGGTTGAATTAATCACCAATGACCAATGGTTTAATCAATCATGCCCACATAATGAAACCTCCATAACAACCCCTAACCTCCAGGGAGAGCTTCTGGGAGGGGGCATGGAAGGGACCCCTGGTCCTTCCACCCCCAATATCTTGCCCTATACAGCTTTTAGATTTGGCTTTTCATTAGTTGTACCTTTTATAATAAAGCAATAACAGAGAGTAAAGTGCTTTTTAGTTCTGTGAGTCATTCCAGCAAATTCTCAAACCTGAAGGAGAGGGTTGAACTCCTGACTTTGAAGTCAAGTCAGACAGAAGTGCGGCTCACCTCTGAAGTGAGCCCAGTCTTGGGGAACTGAGTTTTTTTTTTTTTTTTTTAAAGATGACCGGTAAGAGGATCTTAAACCTTGACTTTGTGTTGTCAGCACCACGCTCTCCCATGAGAGCTAACCGGCCATCCCTATATAGGGATGCGAACCTGTGGCCTTGGTGTTATCAGCACCGCACTCTCCCGAGTGAGTCACAGGCCGGCCCTGAACTGAGTTTTTAAATCTATGGAGTCTGATGCCAACATCGGATAGTTACTGTTAGGATAGAACAGAATTGTAGGATACTCAGTTGTTGTCGGAGAATCAGAGAATTGGTTAGTGTGAGGAGGGAAAAACCCCTCTCAATATCCATCATCTAATCTGTAAATATTTTGATACTGGTTTGTTCATTCAACACGTATTTGTTGAGTATGTACTCTGTGCTTAGAGTGGGTATGATGCACAGAACCATCCGACCAGTTGGGAAGGCAGACATTACTGGAAACGTCACACAAATACACACATGCATAATTAGAGACTGTTAGAACAGCAGAGGATGAAAGTGTGTCAGGGTGACTTGATCTGGTAATGGAGAGTGGGGAGCATTCAAAGGAAAACTTTAGACAAATTAAATTTAACAGAGTTTAATTGAGCAAAGAATAATTCTTGAATCGGGCAGCCCCTAGAACCAGAATAGGGTCAGAGTGACTCCAGAGGGTAGGATTTATAGACAGAACAAGGAAAGTGACATACAGAAAATGGAAGTGAGGTAAGAAACAGTGGGTTTGGTTACAGCTGGGCATCTGTGTTATTTGAACCTGGTTTGAACAGTTGGCTGCCTGTAATTGACTGAGACTCTGCTACTCGTTAACAAGAGTAGGTTACAGTGTGTTTATGCATCAAGTTAGCTTACAGTTCACTATGTCTTGAGAAACCTTTAGGTCAAATTTAGTTAATGAATTATCATTATTATTATTAATTTTTGGTGGCTGGCCGGTATGGGGATCTGAACTTTGACCTTGGTGTTATTAATGTCACACTCTAACCACGTCAGCTAACTGGCCAGCCCCCAAATTTAATTTAGCAGGAGGAAAAGCAATGGAATAATTTTCAGACACAGTCCTGTTATGCAGGTAGTTCAGTCCAGCTGCTCTCAACCCTGGTTGCACATAGAATCTTCTGGGGAGCTTTAAAAAATACCCATGCTTGGGCTGCACCCCCAGAGATTCTAATGTAATTGGTCTGGGCATCATTATCTTCTTCAAAGCTCTTTAGGTGAGTCTCAAATGCAACCAGGGTTGAGAGCTTACTGGCTTAAACCTACATGTTGATGGTTTTGATGTCCCTACACTTTTTTTTTTTTTTTTTTTTTTTTTTTTTTCTTTTTTTCCATGTCCAGCAACGGATCGCAACCCTCAGTGTTGCCCCCGTACCGGACCTGGACCAGCAACGGGATCACAACCCTCGGTGTTGCCCCCGCGCCTCGCTCAGCCAGTGAGCGGGAACCGGTCTGTATGTGGGATCCGAACCCTCGGCGGGAGCGCTGCCGCGCTTCCCAAGCGGCGCACTAGCGCGGTGCGCCACCGGGCCGGCCCAATGATATCCCTACACTTTGACCTAATGTTCAAATGCATATCATTTATGCTAGAATATATCTAATTAAAAGCCTCAAATATCACTGGGGACAATACTTTCCTGTCATTTCTTATTCATTTGGAGTGTCAAAAGACAAAATTACAACAAATTTAGTTTAAAGATCTAACTGGCTCTTACTTGCCAGGAATTGGGTAACATCTCATTCTATAAAATAGAATGGGTGTTCCACTGAGCTGAGCAGAGAGGTTGGCTTTACAGGCAGAAAAGGGCTGAAGAAAGCAGAGAAAGGGGACAAAGAGTGGATTGGTTGTAGAAACATGGTAGGACAAAAAGGGTATGATCTAATAATGTTAATAGACTGAGTGGGGGAACTCAGCAAGGCCTCTCTTCAGATTTTTCTTGGCCTCTCTGTGCAGCATTCCTTCCACCCAGGTGCGGGGCAGGCGTCCTCCTGAAATGAGGGTCTTATGACTTATAATCAGATAAGGTAGGTTAGATAATTTCTTTATGGCCAGCTGCAAGACTGAAAGGCAGGAGAATATTAGAACAAGCCAGGAACTGTGGACGAAAACCAAAATGTGTGTATCATAGTATCACAGGATTATAACAACTATTTACATAGCGTTTACATTGTATTAGGTATTATAAGTAGTGTAGAGATGATTTAAAGTACATGGCAGGGAGTTATATGCAAATATTATGTTGTTTTATATGTGGGATTTAAGCATCCACAGAGGGCTCCTGGAATTAGTTCCCAACAAATACCAAGGGACAACTGTAATTTATTCTATTAGTAAGAAAATTAACCTAGCTATAAAGATTATAGTATTTTTTCCTGAAAATGGAAAGTTATATAAAGAAAGTCTCCACTTATTTTTATTACCTGAGCTCTACAGATTTATTTTTAAAATAAAGATTGTCTTCTTTTCCCAAAATAATCAAGAATTTGGAGAACTTATTGTTGGCTCACTTTCCTTTTAATACCTAAGCCTTTCACTTCCCACAACTCAAACTACATCAATCATATATTCTCCTACAACTTTTTTCTTTGGTTGAGTCTCCTAAAGGACCTGAGACCAAGGAAGCAAGCTAAGTGAGCTTACACCTTGGAACACAATTATGACTGAAAGACAGAAGTATGTGATGGGGCAGAAGAGTGCATTCTGGGGACCAGGAAAGTAAAGAGAGTGTTCCCACAGCATGCAAAACCAGTAGCAGTACCTACAGCAGCAGGATATAAAAATATCCTAGTTTTTCTATATTCTCTCATCTTTCTAAATAAAGATTATCATTAGCAAATAATTTTGATGAATAATTACACTATCACTTCATCTCCTGCCAGCTGAGGCCTCACAGAGTTGAAGCATGCTAAACCTCAAGAGTGTGCAATTTTAGAATTGAACAATTAAGCTCAGAGAAGATGAGAGTAGAAGTTACCATGGCAACCTGATCCCACAACCTGTGTGAGGCCTTATTGCCTCAGTGTTTGAGTCACAGAGGCTAGTTATTCTGATTTATACTCTAGGCAATGTTTAGGTCAGATAGTATCTCTTGAGCAAGTTTAGAAAGAATAGGTACTGTGAAATCTGCAGAAGAGGATTGTGTGATTTTTCAGTGAAGTGACAATGTGTTAATGGAAATAGTCATAGCTAATAACGATGTTTAGTCTTCAACTATGCCATAAAAATATTAAAATTAAGGGCTCCACAAAAATAATTGCACTGAAATTTAATAGTTTAGTATAATTATTTAATTAGTTTTTATTCATTCAATAATACTGATTAAACCCTGCTATGTTCCAGACCCTGCTGTAAGTGCTGGGATTCAGTATGTTAAGGACTGGGATGACAAAATAAAACAGGGCAGGGGGAGTGGGAATGCGGGAGACGGGCGGTATGGTATGCCAATTTTATTTATTTATTTTTTGTTTATTTATTTTTTTTTAAATATGACCGGTAAGGGGATCTTAACCCTTGACTTGGTGTTGTCAGCACCACGCTCTCCCAAGTGAGCTAACCGGCCATCCCTATATGGGATCCGAACCCGTGGCCTTGGTGTTATCAGCACCACACTCTCCTGAGTGAGCCACGGGCCAGCCCTTGCCAATTTTAAATGGGGTTGTCAGTGAAGGCTTTATAGAGAGGATGATACTTGAACAGACTCAAAAAGGGTAAGGGGGTGAGCCATGCTGACAATTGGGGAAAATCATTCCAGGCAAAGGGAATGCCTGTGCAAAGTCCTTGAGGCAGAGGTGTGCTTGCCATATTCAAGGAGCATGAAGAGAACTGGTGTGGAGTGAATGAAGGACAATATAATAAAAGGTGAGATCAGAGTGAAAGCCAAGGGCAAGATCAAATAGGACACTGTAGGTCACCAAAAGTATCTTGGTCTTTATTCTGAGAGAAATAGGCAGCCACTAAGAGATTTTGAGCAGAGGACTGACATAACCAGTTAGGAGACAATAGTCACCACTTAGGGGAGAAATTACAGTAACCAGGGAGGTTAGTGATGGAAGTGGTCAGATTCTGGGTATATTGTGAAAGTAGATACAATAGGATTTCCTGATGGATTGGGTGTGGGGTGTGGCAGGAAGAGAGGAGTCAAAGATGACCACAGGGTTTTGAGTTTAAGCAACCAGAATAATGGGGTCCCCATCATTTAAGATGGGGAAGACTGTGGATGGAGCAGCTTTGGTGGTAGAGATGGGGTGGGATGGAAGAACGGATTAAAGTTTGAAATATTTATTGGAGATGCATGTAGAGAAAGTGAAGGCAGCTGGGTGTACAAGTCCAGAGTTTAGGGGAGAGGTTTGGGATGGAAGCACAAAGTTAGGAATTGTAGGACAAATGGCTGGTATTTAAAGCTATAAGATTAGGTGAGACAACCATGGAACCAAGAAGAGACCAGACTGAGCTCTAGGGCACTATAACATTAAGATACTAAGAAGAAAAGATGGGAAAAGCAAAAAAGACTAAGGAAGAGCCAGAGAGATAAAAGTAAAACCAAGGGAGTGTGTGTGATTCTAGAAACCAAAAGAAGAAAGCATTTCTAGGAGGAAGGAAGGATCAAATTTGCTGTTAACAGGGTAACCTGCCCCTTGATTTAAGCCATGTGAGGTCATCGGCTCCCTTGACTCATAAGCGTGGAGCGTGACTACATCATAGCTCAGCTTTCCTCTCTGCCCAGTCCTATTTCTTCAATTCCTCCATTCTGATCCCAAGGGCACCCCCTAATAAAACTTCTGCCCACATATTTCCTTCTCAGGGTGAGCATCCAGAAACCCATCAAAGGCACTGGGCATTAGGCTTGATATTTTATATGTAACATATATTTGAATTTTTGTAACAACCCCATGATGTGAACATTATTAACCACTTTAGAGAAGAGAATATGGAAAACCAGCAAAGTTGGATAACTTTTCCACAGTCACAGAGCTAAGAAAGTGGCAGAGGCTCTATACTTTTCTCAAAATGACACCTCAGCCTGCTGACTCAATGACTGCTTTAATTGTTCAGGTGCCACCCAGAGCCTGGGGCAATCCGGTGGGAACCAGGGGACAGAGAGGCCAGGGGGGTTGTTAAGAATTGCTGAGCCATGAGGGATAAATGAAAGCAATAGCAGGAGAAGAGTCAAGGTCGGAGGCTGGAGACATGGATTCCTCCACTAAACCGGGGAGGCCAAGACTCAGACTCTGTAGGTGGAAGACAGAAACAAAGTAGGGAAGGAAGAATGAGTTGAGGGAGCTAACAAATAAAGCAATTCAGAGTCTTAATCTGCAGCCCAGAATTACTTCTATGAGGATCCTGGAGTAGTATGTCACTGGGTTGGACACGTATTTCCAGGAGCAAACTTAAGTGTGACATTGGCAGTATCCCATAATTTTAATATGTTTTTGTCATTTAACAAAATCTGCTTTTATGTTCTAGATTTATCACCAGTCCAGAGTAATTTATTTTTATGAAACATCCAGGTATAATTTAAAAGAGAGTTCACTTATTCTGGCACTTAAATGGTATTTCTGCTCTGTATTTTAAAGATATTTCTTTGTCATCTGAGAAATCATTCCGTGACTGGGAGGTGTAGGTTTCCAAGTGTATTTATATTTTTATTTTTTCTTGCCTTCCTGCTGGTTCATCCTTACATTAAGCCTCTAAGGAACACTTATTACATTAGACTGCAGGCAAACAAAAATCAATAAAACACAATTCCTGTCAAGGCACTAACAGTCTAGGAGGAGAAATAGACATTTAAACAACAAACAACAAAGAAAAAAGGCATATACAGCAACCTTTGAGAGCCACTAACTCTGTTGGGAATAATAGTCATTGCTGGGTTTAAGAGAAATGTCTCAAAGACTGTAAATAAGGTTACACTGAGAGCAAAACCAGTAAGAATTAATTCACAATGGATAAAATTAGCCATCAGGAAAAATTATCCAATATGTTATCTATAAATATGTTTAACTGCTTAAATCCTTCAACGATTCACTATTGCCCACGGGAATAAGTTCAAACTTTTTGCCATGACCTTCCATTATTCTTGTTTGCTTTTCCAATTGCATCTCAGAGGCTCAGCGGTTGGTAAGCACATTAACGTCTGAGAATCACGTGGGGTAATACCCGGGAGACCTTGGCAGAGAGCTGGGCACTTGTGCCAGTTACATTCTTTCAGCTGCAGACCACTTTCCCTGCCGCCTTTGTGATGCTGGGGCTGGCGCGCTGCAAAGCACATTGTGCTTTGCCCGCCGGCTCGCTGCGAGGCTCTGCCTCCAGGGGGCACTCGAGGGAGGCTACCGGGCAGCAGGAGGGAAAAGCGACTCGGTCCTCCCGGTCCAAAGAGCCTCACACCCGCAAAGCTGCGGCTCCCCTGCAGCGAAAGCTTGTTTCTCTGGCGGCAAGGGAGTCCAGCCTGCAGTGTTCCCACCACGTGCAGAACCGCTTCAGGGTGCCTCCTTCAGAGACGCCAGCCCCAGCAGGGGTCTGAGCGGTTGAACGTCCCCTCCTCTGCATTTCTAACTTTTAATAATTCCAGCCGCTTTGTTCTCCCCAGCCCTAGGAGTGGTAACTGCTTTCTATGTTGCTGTCTTCGTGATATCTTAGGGCATAGTTCTTGACCAGGGGCAAGTTTGCTTCCCAGGGGACATTTGCCAAACACTGGAGAGATTTTTTTTTCTCTTTTTTTGGCGGATGGCGGGTACAGAGATCGAACCCTGGACCGGAGAGATTTTTGGTTGTCACAATTGGAGGAGGTGAGGGGAGTATTACTGGCATCTACTTGCTAAACATCCTACAATGCACAGCCCAGCCCCCACAACAAATAATTATTTGGCCCAATATATCAATAGTGTCAAGATGGAGAAACCCTGTCTTAGAGTCCTCTTTTTAACCTTTCAGTTAAAAATTTTATACAGAGTTAAATTTTATACATAGTTAACAAATCTTTATATTAAATTTTGTCTGATCAAGTAATTGTTGTGGTTTTGATTGATTGAGCTTTCACTTTTAAAAATAGTGTTAAAAAAAAGAAATTAGATGACTAGGGAGAAATTGAAGATATTTACAGTTGAAAGTAAAAAAATATACTTAACTATAAATGACTTGGATCTTTATGTATCATGGTAGGAATTAAATGGATAATGTCTCAAATGTCTACAAATGATAAATCAAGAGGTAATGGTGTTATTTAGGAAAATAAGACTTTTTACTTGGTTTGAGACCTGGGAGGGGTGGAGCAGAGAATTGCTGCTTTTCATTGTAAGCTTGTCTACACTATTTTGAAAAATCCATGTTCATGTGTTGTTATGATTAAAATATTTTAAGTAAAAAAATACTGAAGCCTCAAGTTGGTGGTCAACAAATGTGTTTTGTTGGGACTTCACTGTTTTGTTTGCTTTGCCAATATTGCAAAAATGTAAAATTTTGCAGAAAAGTCTGGGGTTTTTTTTTCCTTGAAAAGTCAGATTTGGCAATAACAAACCCTCATTTGCATATGGCAACAAGCAGCTACGCTTGAGTGGCTGCCCACTTTGGACAAGGTGTGTGCTTTCCATTTTGTCACACTCCCCACCACTGTCTGCTCTCTTCCTGAGTATTCTTGCCCAAGGCCTGTTTTATTCATTTGGGCTACTGACTTGCTCCTTTAGGCATTGTAGTTTGTAACCCCAGAAGTATAGTAATAAATAGTCTTTAGTGACTTGTACCATGGTATCATCAGCACACAGAGCAATAAAAAGTATTTTCCTAAGGCATAAGCCCAATATCACTGATTATAAGTCAAGGAAGAGGAAAATTTCTCTTGCATCAATTTATAATAATATGTGTGCCAGGCACTGTTCTAAGTGATCTATTAATCCTCACAACAATCCAATAAAATAGGCAACAGTATCTATTTTATAGATAAAGAAACCAAGGCACAAACTGGTTAAGGAAACTTTACACAATATCGCACAAGTACCTCCACAAGTCATCTAAATTAAGTGATGACCTCTTTTTAACCAGTGTTTAAAAACCACCCATGCATTTGTTCATGGACTCTTTGTATTAGTCGGATTCTTCCTGTTCCAAATGTTAGAAAGCCAACTCAAAACGGTTTTGAAACAAAACATTTTAAAAATGTGAATTAGAGAGTATGCCTGAGGTCCTAAAGCATGAGCTGAGGGCCAGCCCCCCCCCCCCCCCCCCCCCCCCCCCCAAGAAGATCCAAAAAAAAAG
>NW_007727270.1:354696-375078 GCF_000696425.1 Galeopterus variegatus
TGCGCGGCGCCCCCCCCCCCCCCCCCCCCCCCCCGCCACACACACAGTCAAGAAACAGAGCATGCCTGGGGTCCTTAGGCAGGAGCCAAAGGCCAGGCCCTCTGCCTGGAAGCAGGCAAGAAACAGAGCACACCCAGGATCCTAAGGCAGGAGCCGAGGGCAGCATCCCCAGGTGCACACTGAAAACACCACTTGTGCATGGGTGGTCCACCACAGCCATAGCCACAGTCACGGCTGTCACAAAAGAGGCAGATGCCAGAAGCAGTAGCATAACTACCATGCAGGCAGCCTGCCAGACACTTAACTACGTCGACACAAGAAGAGTCACCAGAGGAGACTGGAAAAAGAAGAGGAATCTTTTTCCTCAAACCCCACTCCAGAATGATAGAAGAAGCAACTGCTCTACCAGATGCCCAGACATCAACATACAGATACTAGAAATATGAAAACCCAAGAAAATATGACACCACCAAAAGAATACAGTAATTCTCAAGTACCAGACACTATAGAGCAGGAAACCCTTGAAATGACTGAAAAGGAATTCTGAGCAACAATCTTAAGGAAACTCACTGAGATAGAAGAAGATTCAGACAACACAATAACAAGAAAAAAAATTGAGGATACAAAAGAAAATTTACAAAGAGATTAATACCTCAAAAAAGAATGTAGCATTTTAATTACGAGTTTACAAGTATAAATTTTCCTCTATGCACTGTATGAGCCCTGCATCCTATAAATTTTAATGTGTTATGCTTTGATTTTTATCTCAAAGTACTCTCTAGTTTCCCTGTGATATTTCTTTTTACCCATTGTTTATTTAGGAGAGTGTTGTTTAATTTCTACACATTTGTGAATTTTCTAAATTTCCTTCTGTTATTTTGGTCAGAGAACATATTTCTATAATCTTAGTTTTTTAAAATGTATTAAGACTTATTCTGTGGCCAAAAATAAATAAAAGGTAATGGAGAGAAGATTTAGGGAGGTGGCTTATAGGATCAGTTTGAAGACCAGGACAGATACATGTACTAATTCTCTCTCTGTAAATGAGAAGTAGCCTTTAATAGCTTTAATGTGGTAGGTGAGTAGGTAAAATATTATTTCACCTAAAGCATGACATTTCTGTGAGTATTACCCTTTGAAACTTGCCTTGAAGGGTTTTTTTTTAAGTGTTCTTTTCTGGATTCTCATAATTTGTAATAAAGAGCCATTAGCATTTTATTTTTTAAAAAATTACCTTGCTTTCCTGGGAGAAGCCCTGCCTAGTCCTCATGTACATTATTTATTTATATTGCTTGATTTCACTTGCTACTATTTTGTTAAGATTTTTCTCATCTATGTACAAAATTATAGGTTAATGAATGTTTCCTTGAATTGTCAAAAATAAAATAAAATAAAATAAAATATAGTAAAATGTGAGTTAATTGGCTCACACAATCAAAACAGAAACAGCACCAGGATGCCAGGATTGAAGCTGGCCCCTGGGTGGTTGGATCTAGCCAGTTTTCTTACCCTCTGCCTCTCCTTTTTTTTTTTTTTTTGAAGATGATTGGTAAGGGGATCTTAACCCTTGACTTGGTGTTGTCAGCACCATGCTCACCCATTGAGCTATCCGGCCATCCCTATATGGGATCCAAACCCGTGGCCTTGGTGTTATCAGCACCACACTCTCCCGAGAGAGCCACGGCTGGCCATGCCTCTCCCATTTGAATTTCAGATTCTCTTTGTGTGTTGATATCATTCTTTCAAGTTCCTTTTGCGGTAAGTGTTTCAGGCTGGAATCCCTGGAAAAAAGATCCTGAGATGGAGTTTAATGCTTGGGATGCTTTTTAAGGAGTGTCCCAAGTATCAATACCTGTAGAAAGGAAGAGCAGGAAGCAAGACCAGGCACAGGGAAAAGTCAAGCCATAATGCACCCCCAAGGACAGCCCAGGCTGACCCCATAAGCAACTATGGGGTTAGAATGGCCCTTAGAGTTGACCTTCATTGGACTGGGTTGACTGGACCTTTACACATGTGCATTGATCAGTCTTGGGATGTGAGTCACGAAGGGAAGGGGTGGCCCTGTGTGAGGAGGCTCTCTGAAGTGAAGGCAATCTCTGAAGGCTGATAGCCGAAAGCCGTCTGCCAACAATATTTCCAACAACTGGAGTAAGCCCTTCTTAGAAGGGGGATCTTGAATCCAGTGTCTACCACAGTGGCAGAGTGACTGCCAGTCATTCTAGGGTCACATCTTATAGCTTTTCATCTAAGAAAAAAGAAAGACCCTCCTTGAACTACAATTCAGAAAATTCCAGGGAAGACCCTAGTCTACCTTGAATCACATGCCTACTCCTTGGGGCACTGTAGCCAGAGGGTGCAGCATTACGGTAGGCACTTGATCATGCCCTTGTTGGCAGCTGGGTGTTCAGCAGATGCCTGGGCTGGCAGCCCCATGGAACCCCTAGAGCCAAAGAAGAGCATTCCCCAGAAGAAGGGTGGTGACGCTGTAACCCGAGGGACAGAGTGCGTTATGCAGACCAAAACAATAGCTGTAGAAGCTTTCCCTTCATTGTTTCTCAGTCTGACCTGTCTACCTTGACCTGCTCTTCAGTGATAGTGGGGGCCACACCTCCTGCAGTCAGAAACCTGAGAAGGGCACTTGGCATATGCTTAGGGAGAATAAAAGTCAGCTGGCCTCTCCAAGCCCACAGGAATAAAAGGTCAGTGTCATCTGTCAGTTCTGACCTCAGTTAGTGCCCCCACACCCAACTCAACCAATGTAAACATGATGAATCAGGAATTTGTCTGTATTGATCCTATAGCATTAACCCATACTGATAAATACTCCAAACATGTGCCAACTCACCAAGGTAAGGTGCAAAAATCCAGCTGCATTAAGGAATTTAACGCAGTTCCCCCTCATTAGCATCGGGACTGCTTCCTCTCCACTCTAGTCTCTGTTCCATTCCTGAATTTTGCCTTCACCTTTCATTTGTAATCCTCCTACGTGATGTTTTTCTTTGGATTTTTCTGACCCTAGTTTTTGGCTACTATTTAAGGGCCCTCCCTTGGGTTCATTCCCTAAAGCTGTCCTAGTCAGCCCGTTCATCCCCACTAAATTGACAGCCACTCTCCTGTCTGTTAGATTCCCTAATAGTGGGACATAAGGCCTCAAAATGCTGTATTCTGTACATCCATGGGGTTTTAAATTCTTGGCAAGACCTTCAAATGGAAAAGCATATAGCGACTGAAAGTGAGAGTCGTGCAAATAGGAAAAACCAGAAATCTGCCAAGAGACTCAGAGAGTAGTAGTAACCTGATGGGCTTCTCATGCTCCAGGGTCTGACCTTGCAGCTGACAGTGTGTGATTTTTGTCAGTTGGCTGTAGTTAGGGATGTCAACTTATACTGTTGAAACTTCACAAAGAATCGAAAATTATAAATATGAATGACAGTTTATTATTTTACAAAGGAAACGTAACTACAAAAGGGACTAGACACTTGAACCTTCTTGCCAGTAAGATTTTCTCCTTCATGGCAACTTCTAGTTTTTACTCTTTCTACAAGATAATGAGGAAAAAGGCAGTAAAATTTGTGAATAATTTCAATAAGCAGTAGGGAAACCTGGTGGACATTGGTGGACTAAACTATTGGATGGCAGGCGGCGCCACCTTGTGGTAGCTCCAGGTGTCCACTGGTCAGCTGAAGTAAGGAAGGGCACACTCGTCATGAAATGGTGGTTTGAGTGTCTTTGTGATATACAAATGTGTAGTTTGTGTAACACACACAGGAAGGTCAAGGACTGCCTCTACTTTTCACATTGTGTAACATTTTTTTTATATCTCCCAATGTCCTCACCCAAGTCAAGTCTTGCTGGCATCAGAACCATTTTGTCTCTCTGAGCAGCTAATATAATGTGCTTACTTACATCTCAGAGGGGAAATTTATTTCCAAGTGCTCGGGGGAGCAGTATGCCTTCTCCCTGTGTACAAACCATGTGGCTTCCTACTGTTACAATAACAGGACATGGGCACCAGGCCAGCACTCTTGTGATGCTGTTGGAGGTTGTACCACGCCAACCCCCTTTCTTCCTGGGTCTCTTGAATAATCCACATGGTTCTGCTTTCCCATCTCCAACCCCCAATTACACCTAGGGACTACCAGAAACCTGCTTCTTTCTGGGGGATATTTCCAGTTCTTGTTTCCCTTGCTTCATTGTGGATAGTTGAATCCTGGCTCATCTCCATCAGGATTTTTCAAAAGATGCCCTACCCACCTACTGCGTGTCTACATGCTCCACATTTGGGGATCCAGTTTCTGTTCAGACCTTGGGTGGCAGGTCGAAAACTGGAGTGAATCTCTTTGCTGTGTTTAACCTTTGATCATCAGCCCCAAAAAGAGAGCCCAGCTCTGACCTGCTCCCAGGGTACCTGCTATCTCCTCTCCAGCGCCCACTCCCCAACTTTTCCGGGCATGCTGTGGGGCCAGTGTCTAAAGTTGAAGACTCCGAACCCTCAACCAAATTCCATCCCACCCTAGAAATAAAAATAAATTGGTCTTCAAGCCAACCTGACCCAGTATTCCTGTTTAGATGCAACCTCATCTCACACAGCATGGGGCTCCAATGCTGTGTTTAGTGCATTTTCCTAGCACAATAAAAGAAGACACCCTCACAGTGAGGAGCGTGAGCACACTATTCTCGCATGTCTTTAGGAAATGTAATGCACTCGATCATTCTTTAGTTTGAGAATTTTGCTCCATTATTGGATAAATGATGAACAGGATAAATGAAAAATAGGGGGCATTTTTGGCATTGTAGAGGAATATTAGGGAAAAATTATGCTGAGGTTTTTTTTTTTTTTGTTTTTGTTTTTAAAAGATGACCAGTAAGGGGATCTTAACCCTTGACTTGGTGTTGTCAGCACCACGCTCACCCGGTGAGCAAACTGGCCATCCCTATATGGGATCCGAACCCGTGGCCTTGGTGTTAGCACCGCACTCTCCCGAGTGAGCCACAGGCCGGCCCCTAAGAGTTTTAATATACTGAAATTTCACATTAATTTATCACTTCTACCCACAGGTTTCTGAGCATTTCATGTGCTCTACTTATTTTCCATAAATGTATTCTGTAGTGTAGGACATTCTCTGACAGAGGTTTTCCTGTCTTACTGGCTCCTCTGGCTTATATATATCTTATCCCTTCCCACCTCAAATTCTATGCCCCAGCAATGCTAATTGACATTTACTGTCTCAAATATGCTGTGCTCTTTCTGTCTTCAGATTCTTCTCTCATTATGCCTGAGACGATGCCTTCAGTCCTCCCTACCTGCAACCATTGGTTTGGGCATTTCTACCAAACCTTTACATTTCTATCCAGTAGTGTGGAAAGATGTCTCTAAACCTCATGTCCAGGCAGGGCTCCCCCTTTATGTGCTCTCACAGCCAGAGCTTCCCAGAGTACCTGCCTGTGATGGTGCAAACCAATACTGGAATCCTAGCTGCTTCCATAACTGCAGATGTGAATTGTTCCCAGGTCTACTGATGCAGACAACACTCCTGAGGGAAACATTAAAAAAAATTTAACTGTTCTCGTTATCACAGACCTATTTCTGGTGAGCATTTTACAGTATGCGTATGCAATGGTAGTCAGGTCAGCAGAGATTCTGAAACTGAGTAATAGAGTATTATTGATACTTATTAATTTTAATTGATATTAGCATTAATTATAATTAATGTTATTATTAACATATGATATTTACAGTGAATGAATGATGTATTCTATTATCTAAATTTAAAAAAAATTTATATTTTCCCCCCAAAATTGTGGAGTTCAGAAATCCAAAAGTAAACTTGGGAAATAAATATTAAAAAGTGAAAAAAATCTTTGCAAAATTCGTCTGAACTTTGACTTGCTTTGACTTTCAGTGAGAGGAAGTGAATTAGTTAAGTGATTATCAGTAAACAGTTTTTCTTAATAGAAAATTTGTTTCACTCAAAACATTCTCTATATCTCATGGCACACACACCTATGCAGTAAAAGTGTAAAGACGTAAATGAGGGAGGAAGGGTACGTAGGAGATTTCAATTGCATTTGTAGTGATTGATTTTTTAAGTGGTATAATGGGTCTATCAGTGTTTAGTAATTATTATTATTTTTAGAATAGCTTAAAAATCTGTTCTATCCTCCCCCTCACTGAATAAATTAAAAGTAGTGCCAAGTTAATAGCTTTCCCAGGAAGCACAGGTCTTGTTCCCACTGTCCCCACAGCATCTTATCCTTCCCTCTTTTGGCCCTGATCACACTGGACTATATTTTAATTGCCTGTGTGCTTTTCTGTCTCTCCTGGTGGACTATGAACTCTTAAGGGCAGGGGCTGTTTATTTTTCACTGTTCTAACCCCAAGCCCAATAATAACACAGAATTGGTACTCAATAAATATTTGCTGAATGGGTGGGTGGACGAATGAATATAGGGGAGCTTGATGTCCTCAGGGCAGCCAGCTAAACAGTGCCAAAATTCTAGCCTATGGGTTTCTGCCAGTGACTTCTCTTATCTATCTCCTTTTGTCTTAAAAAAAAATCCCAAGGGGCTGTTAAAGAATATGCCCCATAGGGAACATGCTGAAATGGCAAAGTCTCCCCTACAACTATAATTCTCTAAGGAAGAGCTCCCCTGGGAGGTCTGTAGTCTCAGACCACTGTGCTGAGTGACTTTGAAGAGGAAGGGTAGAAATACTCTCAGTTATTCATTATCTACCACGTGCCTAGAACCGTGCTAGGCACTTTCACATATAATACTCTCATTTAATTCTCATAATCCTGTAAGGTGGGTATTTCTATCCGCATTTACACAGATGAGGAAACAGCCTCGGAGAACTGATGGACCTTGACCAAATTCCATGTGGTAAGAGGTGGAGCCAGGCTTACACTGAGGTCTGTCTGACCCCAAAGCTGAGGCATGCTCCTTCTACCACGTACTGCATGCCAGTGCAGAATGCTGTTAGAGAGATAGAATGTTGGGACCTGAAAGGATCCTTAGACGTTATCCATGTAATCCACTTTTTATTATTAAAACAATTTTCTTTAAAAAAAGAACATGGGGCCGGCCTGTGGCTCACTCGGTAGAGTGCGGTGCTGATAACACCAAGGCCACGGGTTCGGATCCCATATAGGGATGGCCGGTTCGCTCACTGCCTGAGCGTGGTGCTGACAACACCAAGTCAAGGGTTAAGATCCCCTTACCGGTCATCTTTAAAAAAAAAAATAATAATAATAATAATAAAATAAAAAAAGAACAGAACTTTGGAACATTTCTCTTGGCAAATAGGATTTTGCAAATCATGATTTTGCCAAGAGAAACAAAGAACGCTCAGTTATCCTTTAAGTCTGTGATTGATTAAGCAACTCTTAAAATTAGCCAGGAACTTTCTGGTTGTATTGAAGGAGTGGGGCATGCCCTGCCACTTTATTTATCTGGGGCATGAATTGTGGCTTGGCTTCCCATATCACAGGGGTTACTTTTGCTCATCTCCAAGTGTAGCTCACTGGCCTGCCACTCCACTCCTTCTGCTACCAGCTCAACTCATTTACTTATTAACTAACATTTATTGCATACTTGCTATCTGCCAAGGGCCAGGACTGGGCATTTTAGGTGAATCATGTCAGTTAATCCTAACTGTGACCCTATAAAGAGAGTGATATAATTATCTCCATTTTATCTTTAGAAAAAAGTAATTCAGTCACAGAGACCATAATTAGCAGACCTGAGTTGTGATCCAGATCAGTATGAATCCAGAACCAGTGTTTTCATCACAACTTTATAAGCCTGCCCCAGAGGCAACATAGCAGCCATCGTGCTGTGACATAGATGTGTAGCACTCTGGACAGCTCAGATTATTGCCTCTTGCTGGTCAGCATTTCCTGGTGGTCTGAGTCCCAAGTGACAGGTTGACTTTTGTTGTTTTAGTAATAGAGCTATACTTTATGGAACTATGGGCACATCTCCAGAATCACAAATCCCTTTCATAAGTAGAAGGGATTTCCTTTGTCTGTATTTGTAAAGAGACTTTCCTTAGAAAGAATTTCTTTGTTGAGCAAATGCAGGGAATTCTTTGTTTTCAACAAGGGGGATTGAAAAAAGTGAACACAAATCTTGATGTCAGTGGCTGTTACCAGATGGCTCTATAATGTAAACAGAATGGACGAGGTTGAAGCCATTTTTGGAAGATCTTAGTGAACAGGACCAGTTTGGCGAGATTTATGTCGTGCCTAGAACTTTGCCACCATACCTTGTTTATTTGTTTTTAAATTAAGAGAATTTATTTTTTACGTAACACAAATATAAACAGACGGTAGAAAACACCCTCAGGACTGAAACTGGAGAAGCAGTGTTATAATGGAAACAGCTGTATGTGAAATTTCTTGAAGCTCTGTTTATGACTACCTCCTTAAGGGAGATGAGGAAAGGGAAGCAGATGTCAGCCTGTGGAATGTTTTACAGAGAATAGTTTATGATTATGCCTCCTTGAGGAAAAGGAGAAGCAAAATTGATACTTAACGTTCAGTTTGAAGTGTAAGTTGAATTGGGGATAATTTGGTCGTTGGTGAGCAAGACCTGGCCACACGGACTGTTGAGCCAATACCAATTAGTGGAGGGGAATTAGTGAGAAACTGGCCCTGCTCTTATGCACAGGTGTGTGTGTGTGTGTGTGTGTGTGTGTGTGTGTGTGGTGTGTGTGCACGCGTCTGTTGGGCCCTAAATGAGGACTGTCCCCAGCCGGAGTTGGGTTCTTTGCAGTGGCGTCTACTGAGTTTTGACTTGACCCTCTATGATTTTCCCTCACAGATGAAGCAACCAGGAACAAGGACTCAGTATCAGACCAGGCGTGGTCTAAGAGGGTCACTAACAGCACATCCATCTTGAGGATGAATACCCAGCCCGTGAGGCTTTTTTTTTTCCTCCTTGCAGCCAAGGGCCAAGGAATGTGTGGGGGCAGGTCATGGTGCCAAATACTTCCTAATATATCTCTTTTAGTCTATCACTTTTCTCTTTTTAAACAGTCTGTTGTTCAAGACTTGACTAGATCTTACTCTATGGGTGGGCTGAGAAGCCCTTTTTTGATATCTATTTTTTTTTTTCCCCACAAAAACATCTGCAGCTAATTCGGAGATGCCATCTGCAATATAGCACTAGAGAAATCAGGAGAATAGGAACTTTCTGCCCCTACCACTAAACAGCTGTGTGACCTTGAGCAAGTCACTTAAACTTGGTTCCAAATGTGTTGTCAATAAAAGAAGTGGATTGGAAAAGGGATGATTTCTAAGGTTCCTGTCAATGCTAAAATCTATAGGTCCAACTTTCCTGTAAAATTTATTTGAGATTTTTGTGTCTGGTAGACTCCCCACCTCATTTCACACTCTCTAGCAATGAAGGAGTTTCTACATTCTGTAAGGTGAGCCTTGACAAATACACATCTATTTCCTTGAAAGGAAGTATTTGTGGAGGATTTTTGAAGTTGTTCATTTATTATAACTTCATTTCTTTTAAATGCAACATTTATTAAATAGTCTTATAGCTTTGGATAATCATTTAGATCTTACTGCATTTTAAACAAACATGATACCAAATGGAACCTAATACTTTATATTACTCTTTATCTTCTTACTTAATTAGAACTTGTTTTCAAATCTGCCTTTCCAACTAAATTGTGAGCCCCTTGAAGGTAGAATCATATTTTATTTATCTTTCTATTCCCTATTGCTGAGTATAGCATTCTGGCTCAATAGTTATTATTATTATTATTATTATTATTATTATTATTATTATTTTGGCATCTGGCTGGTTCGGGAACAAACCCTGGACCTCAGCACCACACTATAACCACTGAGCAACTGGCCAGCCTCATAACAGTTATCTTTTAAATAAAAGGTAATTAATTCATCACTGTCAACCCATAAATTACAATTCAGACTTGGCTCACTACCTCCATGCATTCACTGTAGAAAGAAGGGCATGCTAGCACGGGACTCACGAGGTTCACGTCTCTGCCTCCTCCACCCTTCCCCATTCTGACACACACTTAGTGGTGATGAAAACGGAGTATTGTGAAGACTCCCCAGATGGTTACAATATACATATTTTGTTGGGCTGCAACCACTCCACTTGCTATAGCAATTGCTAGGGTGAAAGGAGGCCACACCAAACGGCGGCTGTTTAAGTTCCCCATCCGCAGGGTCCACACAAGATGGCGCCTAGAGGAAGCAAAGGGGGAGTGTCACTTTTAGTTCTGCAAAAATTTTTATTGGTAGTTGCGCTTTTCCGTGCTGGTGATCAGTGTATGATCAGTAGGCTAAGCATAGGAAAGTAAGGCGCATGCACATGTGACCTTTCCAGTGACTGGCTCTCAGTGTGGAAATCCCGCTTGCTTAGATATAAATACAAGTGCTTAAAAGAAAATAAATACAAGTGCTTAAAAGAAAATAAACGGAACTGCTTGACAGAACCCCCGCTGGGTCTGAGTGTTCCTTTGCGGGCTGAATAGGCGGGCGGTGCACTCGCCCACCTTCGAGGATCCTTCTTCAGCCTACACCGCAGAGGGCAACTTATCTGGTCCTGCCTGGGGGGGGATAGGGAGTCTGCTGGGGATCACTCGGTGGCCACGGCCAGGGAAATCCGGAGCCCAGGCCTGGCTGACCGAGAGAGCACCCCGACAGCATTTCCCATCATCCTGAGCAAAAAAGAAACACACACTCAGAAGTTGCACATTTCCCAGGCATTCCTGCTGTGGGCTCTGGACTCCGAGGTTCCTAGGCAGGCACTAAATACACCAAAAGACACAAAGACATGTATCGTAGCAGGATGAATCAAGGTGGAGTGGAGACAGATTCTTCCCCATTGTGCCAGCCGGCATGCAGGCAGGCAAGAGGGAGACTGAAGCCCTACTGTCCTCCTTCCACACCCAAACTGAGGTCTCCTGCACTGGGAAGGAACTCGTTTTCAAGGCCAGTTTCTTGCTGTGGTAGATATAACCATTCTGAAAAGAAAAAGGGGAATTGAGGATTATTTCACATATACATAAATCTTACCAACCTTTTCAAGCATCATCTTAATATAGTAATACTCACAAAGAAACCTTGCCAAAAGTAGAAAATTAGAAAATTTCAAATATTTAGAAATATTAAACCAAAGCAGTGAAACTGCATGAAGTGGAAACATTTGGGTTGTGTGTTAATTGGAAAGAACTTGGGCATCTATTAGATTTACAGAAATTTGTGATGTTTATCTCAAATACCAGCTCCTCAAAGGGCCTTCCCGACACCTAAGCTAAAGTAGCCTCCTGGTTCTCAGTCACTCCCTCTGTTTCTTTGTCACCCTGGCTCATCATATGACCCTGTTTTATTTTATTATAGCATGTGTCACCTGAAATTATCACGTTTATTTATTTTCTGTAGAATGACCTTAAGTGCAGGCACCCTCTCTGTCTTATTTCTTACTGTGCTCCAGCTCCTTGGCATGCAGTAGGTGCTCAGTGAATGTTTGTTTACTAAATGAGAGAATGAATAATATTTATGACTCATTAGAGATAGTTTCTCAAAACTTTCAAGATGGAGAAACTGCCAGAAAAACAAACAAAAAAATCACTCTGTTCACGATTTGCCTCAAAAGAATGGGTAAGTTCTTGGAGAGCCTTCATAGCACAGTGTTAATAGCATGGAATGTGGAGTCAAGGCTACCTGTACGTGCCTCCTGTAGAGCCCAGAAAACTGCCCACTAAATTATCTATTAAGTGATAGTTTCAAAGTTTAGTTCAAGTTTGTGATAACAGCATTCGGAACACATTATTTATTTTGAAATACTCATGCAGTGGGGCCCACAATATAGGAGAATGAGATATGAGATTATTTTAAAAATAATTTCACAGTTAAGGAATGCCTATATTCACTGACCTCAAAAAATAATGTTTTCCCTAAAAACATGAAGTGATTGAAGTCTTTAGAAAATCAAACATGGTACATAATTTGTTTTCTTGGCTGTTTTATGCAACAGCACAGAAGGTGGAGTCAAAAGATGCTAGTGTTTTTCAGGCTCTGCAACTTACTAGCTAGAGTAAGTCACTCAATCTCTATGAGTCTCACTTGCTTTATTCATTAAAAATGTAAAAGGCAAAATACATGTCAACATTCCTGACCCTCCTAGGGTGGCTGTTAGACTTCAGGATTATAACCTATGTGAAAGTGCTTAGTAAACGAGGGCTGTAAACATGTTAGCTACTTTTTTTATATATATTGATGGTGGAAGGATGTTAGCATATTATGACCGCATGAATGGTGGAGAATATATTTCTATTCCAGTGGTTATAGCCACTCAACTGCCTACTCTAGCAGCACTGTTTGCCTTCTTGATCAGGCGAAGTGGTAAATGCAAGAAGCGATAGGGTAGAAGCTGAAGTTATAGAGCCATCTCTGCTAATTTGGCCAGATCTCAGTGGTGTGTTCATCAGAAAATTAGCAACTGGACTAGAAATATAGAAATCTAATGATACATTCTTTTTTTTTATTGCAGTTGATCATGTATGTTCTCTTATCTACAGTAAGTGATGCTAAAATGGATTTATTATCCCCTGATCCCTTCTTCCTATTACCATTAACATCCAAACAGACCTTTTCTTACTCCACCCTCTCTCTCTCTCAGCCCATCAAGATTCCTTTCCTACATTCAAAAATCTTGTTTCACTCATGAAAACTTTATATTTCTGGAGCTACCAACCTTCATAGTTCAGAACAGGCTAAAGTAGGCTAATAGGCTAAAGTGTTAACAGGTTATCTTGGGGTGGTAAGATGAACAACATTTTCCTGTGATATTTTTCTATACTTTCCAAATTTTTGACAATAGGCATTCTTTTTATACAACGAAGAACAAAGCAGCAGATTTAATTAGGCAACATTCCTTAAAGGGTCTTTCAGACAATACTAATCCCAGGCGATATCTTTTAAGGAAAAAAAATATGCAACCATGTGAATTTGGGAAATACTAGATATTTTATCTCCTTTTAGGAGAATCCCAAAGCACAATAGTATATTAAACACTTGCAAAGTCTTTCAAGAAAGAAACCTGATTAATTTTGTTTAATCCAGAATTTTTCCATTCTTTTCTTCACAAAACGCTTTTTCCACACAAAATCTGTAAACATTTTGTGAAACCAGTGACCCACAGAGCATCTTTTTGGGAAACAAGTGATGGTGCTGAGCAGGAGGGTGACATGGGCTTTCTGACCAGGGTCTATGGATCACTACAGGGTCCATGAATGAGCTTTAGTGGAAGGTACCTTGCACAACACCATGTGTGTGTGTATAAGTGCACTTTTCTCCTGGGGGGAGAGTCCGTGACACTCATCATATTCTTAGGCATTCACATCCTGTAAAGATACTTGACCTTCAGTACTTTTGCCTAGCAACACTTTACCATCAAAACTAAGCAGAGAAATTGAGAAATTTGTTGCCATATTTAGCGAAATACAAAACAAAACAAAAAATAGGACACCTACTTAAATTTGAATTTCAGATAAGCCACAAATAATTTTAGTATAAAGGTGTCTCATGCAATATTTGGGACATTCTTATACTAAAAAATTACAAATTGTTTACCTGAAATTCATATTTAACTGTGCATCTTGTATTTTATCTTGCAAACTTAGACTCAAATTTATTAACACTAGTGCTGTAGAGAGCACACTATCAGAAATGCTGATATAGGTCTGTTTAACACCTCTCAAAGTGTGGTCCATGGACCAGCAGCACTGACATCACCTGGAAGCTTATTAGAAATGCAGAATATTAGGTTTCATTCCAGACCCACTGAATTAGAATCAGCATTGTACCAAGATCCTCAGGTAAAGTGTTCATGTGTTAAAATTTGAGAAGCCTTGAAGTAAAGAATTCCTGGCATAATGGTTTTCAATCTTGGCTGTACATTGGAATCACTTGGAAGTTTTAAATATACAAATGCCTGGGAGAGAGTCAGATTTAATTGACCTGAGGCACAATCTGGGCATTAGGATATTTTAACACCCTCTCCCCTCCCACTCTCAGATGATTCTAATGTGCAGCCAAGGTAGCATCTTTATGTAAAGTAGGAGGACCCAAGCAAGGTGAGGACTTTATCAGAATTACTTGTGGAGAGTTTTTCTGAGTGCCCCACCCCAGGACTACTGAATCAAAATTTGCAGGTGTGGACTGCATTTTCAGAAAGCCCAGTACAACTCTGCCCTCTCTCCAGTTGAGAACCATTAATGTTTTGGGCAACCTAAAGTGGAGTTATCCATCTGCTATCTGACCACCACGATATTGAAGGAGGAAGGTCCACCCCTGGGAACTCAGCAATCAACTGAAGTGAGGGCTGGCTTTCCTCCTGCTCTCCTGGCACACTCAGGACCACGGTGGGAGGACACTAAAGACAAGGCCAGATGGTGTTTGCTCACCAGAGAGAATTTCATGGATGCTCTAATTTCTATGAGAAAGATTGCTGGGATGTCTGAGGATGAAGGTGTTTACTGTCTCCTACCAAATTAGTCATTCATTTTAATTCTTGGGATATGAAATGGCTTCCCACAAGTCTATTTAGAATATAAAATGAATTGTGGAAATGGTTCTAGCAGAAATGTGGAAGGATTTAAATAATTCTTAGTTACATTATCCAGTGCAGGTGGTGACTTGTTCACCTGCTGATACTGTGAATCCCAGCTGCAGAGAATGACGTAAAGCCCTTGTTAGGTGTGTTGGATCCCTGGGCTGACAAGTGGGCTAAGCAGTAACAGTTAAGGAAATTATCTCATCCCTTTTTCCAGCAGCACATGGTAGTTAAGTGTAAAGCTTGATACGAGGCAGGCAGGATTTTAGTCAAAGAAAAGAAATTACTAAGTTCTATTAAAGCTTATGGATTTCATCTGTGGTTGAGCTTGTACAATGCCTGTCTTTTAGATAGAGTTATTCTGCACCTCCTTTTGGAACTGCACATTAGTTAACACTTTTCTCTGCCTGGTATTTATTTTCCTACTAATTAAGAGGAACAGAAAAACAATTTCCTCAAGGAAGGATAAGAAATAGGGTGTAAATACAGTAAGAGCTGACAAGGTATCTTTGATAGAAGTAAATAGGCCTATTTCTGGGCTTATGACCACTTTGGTGGCTTCACGGCAAGTTTGTGTAATGATGACATAAGGTGCCCAGGGGGTTATCTGGCTCAAAGGGGGCAAGATGGTGTTTTTATTCTCTTTTTCAAAAGTTCCAGAGTGGATTTCCCTCAAGATTGAAATGTTTGAGGATTTTGTTTTGGTAAAATGATTGTGGCCTAGTTTCTTGGAGTTGTATTAAAACCCTCCTCTAACTTTAATGTGCTTAGGGATCATCTAGGGATCTGGTTATAATGCTGTGTCTCATTGAGTGTTTGGGGTAGGGCCTGAGATTCTGCATTTCTAATGGAAGCTCCCAGCTAATGTTGATGCTGCTGGCCTGCAGACCACACTTTGAGTAGCAGAGCTACAGAATTTTTGTTTGTCATGTGTCAGTCAGGGCTATCCAGAAAGACAGAACCCATAGGATAAGTATAGATAGACAGGTAGGTAGATAGATGCATAGATAGTTTAAAGAATTAGTTCATATGAATATGCAGGTTGGCAAGTCCAAGTTCTGCAGGGGAGGCTGGCAACTCAGGCGGGAATTAATGCTGCAGTCTTCAGGCAGAATTTCTTCTCTGGGAAAACTCAGTGTTTGCTTGTAAGACATTTTAACTAATTGGATAAGGCCCACCCACATTATCAAGGGTAATCTCTTTACTTAAAGTCTACTGACTGTAAATGTTAACCAAATCTACAGAACACCTTCACAACACCTAGATTAGTGTTTGGTTAATTAGCTGAGAACTATAAGCTAGCAAAGCTGACACATAAAACTGACCATCACACCGTGGAACTCTTTCTTCCAATGACAGTTTCCACTAACGCCCAATAAGCAAAAAAAGATAAAAGCAAAACTGCTCTGGTCAAATTAGGAGAGAGGATCTGGAATTGGGCCTCTTTGCTCTGGGCTCTTGCCCCTCCCCAGTTCCTGCCTTTCCCCCCAGAAGGAGCGCTAAGGAACATAGTGTCAAAACCATTGCCTATTATTTCTTCACCTGTAAAATGCAGATAAGCAGTAGTACCTGACTTGGGATTAAGTAAGATCACGAGTGAAACCATGTAGCACAATACCTGGTACATCGTAGGTGTTTTATACACATTAGCTACTTCTAGTAGTATTGCTGTTATCAATCACAGCTACTGAAAAAAAGACTTTTTCAAAGAAAACTCTCAATATTTCATTAGAATGCTCGATGTTTCCCAGTGAGCTCCTATGATATATTCGTTTCTAATTTTGCTGCTCACCAGGTGGCCGAGTGGACCAGCTTCATTAGCCATAGCTCCAGTTAAGCTTTTGAATGGAAACTTTCCCTATGGGCCTAGCATTGGTCCAGCATCAGGACAAGCAATTAGACTCTTGGGAGGAAAGGTCAAAGGTTACTGCTTTGTTCTCTTTATTGCCTCAAATGACTGTGTTTAACCTTTCAGGTATCTTGATCAAGTACATAACTGGTTTGTCTCACCTGGTAGCTAGAGAAAGTAAACACTAGACCTTCCCTAACTTCAACTGCAAAGAAATAGCATGGCTGCAATCTAACAATATTCTGTTACATGAAAAAAAGAACACTTTTCTTTGATAGTTTCCTTAGAAATTAAAATTTGAAAAGCAAAAAAAGTTATTTTCCTCAATCCTCATTTTGCTTACACATAATTTAATAGAATAAGGAAAACGAATGTGTTTAAGAAAGGGAAAAAAAAGGTTTTAAGTTTATACGGGGTTTCAAATTTTAAAAGCAGTGTGGAACTACAAAGAATTTTCTCTTGTAGAACACTGGGCTAATGAACTTAAGAGACTGTGTTTCAATTGCATATATATATATATATATATATATACATATATATTTTTTTCCTTCAACTGCATATTTTATGAAGTCATCCTAGAACTTGGAAATAAAGTTGTATGCTTTCTGCTCATTTCAGTAACACAAATGCAGACAGTATATATGTTCTTTAATTTCTTTGATGACAGCTGGAATTTATGATGCATCGGAGGTACGGCCTTCAGCTCATTGCTATTGCTAGATTGACTCTGCAGTAAGAAAAGCAGTGAAAATCTCAGCTCTGTTAGAAAGGTGAGAAAATTAACTTGAAGACACTAGGAATAGTTCAAGTGTAAAGTTGTTTCCTGATGATAGCCTTATTTTACATAAAGTGGCTTAAGAAAGTTTTCATTCCCTGTAACAGGCATTTCTCACCTATAATTCATATTATTGCTATAGGTAAGGTAAAAAAAAAAGGGTATGTAAGCATGGAGGCAGGACAGAGAGAGAGTTAGGAGTAGCGTTTCAGTTTTAGGTAGACTTGGTTCAATTTCAAACTCCAAATTAGTTACTGTGTGACCTTGGGCAAGTTACTGAACCTCCCTAAGCCTTAGTTTCTTTGTGTATAAAATGTAACGTGTATATTGACAAAATAAAAATTTAACGGAAAAAAAAAAAGTAACAATATCCTATAGCGTTATTTTGAGGATGTAAATAAAATAAAGCATGTAAGCATTCAATAAGTATAAGATACTGCTATTAGGTCAGGAAAAGAGAAATGGGACAAAACCGGGCCCAGGCCCTCTCAGCAATCTTCATGCTGTGATGGCCCCTAGGATGCCACAAAAAGGTTCTAAGAGATTAAGTGAATCACATGCAATCCTGTTTAAATTGTTCTAGGGGCCTAACAGAATGAATCCTCCTGTAGCTGTGTTACTGTGGGCAAATAAACCTCTCTAAGCTACAGTTCTCTGTAAAAGGATCATAGGACCCACCTCACAGGGTTTTAGATTAATTTTAGATTTATAAAAAATTGCAAAGATAGTAGAGTTTTCCCACATACCTCTTGCCCAGTTTTCTCCATTGTTAACATATTATATCAACACGGAACATTTGTCAAAACTAAGAAACTGACATTGGTACCTTCCTATTATTAAACTGCAGACTTTGTTTGGATTGCCCTAGTTTTTCCATTGACGTCCTTGTTGCAGGACCCAACCCAGGAAACCACATTGCATTTCGCTGTCCTGTCTCTCTAGTCTCCTCTGGGCTGATGTTTTCTCAATCTTTCTGTATGTTCATGATCTTGACAGTCTTGAGGAATATGGCCAGATAACCTGTAGAATGTCCTCCAGTCTAGGTTTGCCTGGCGTTTCTCTCAAGGTTTGACTGGGGTCACCTCACAGAGTTTTTGTGGGGATTTGATGAGAGAACCTCGGCACTCAGGACCCTATTTGGCAGGTATTTTCATTATCGATGTGCATTTTTAACACAGGGGCAAAGCTGAGTCATGACTGAGAGCAGGGACCCTGTAGTCCGTGGCCGGGGTCCAAGTCCTGTTGCTGCTACTTCCTAGCTGTGTGACCCTGCACCCATTCTTACCCTCTCTGTGCTCCTCATCAATAAACAGGAATAATAATAGCACTTTTCTTGCAGGGCTGTTGTGAGGATTAAATTGATGCAAATGCTTATTACATTCTGAGCTGTTTGGGCTTTTTGCTGTTATTAGTATTAATAAAAACAGTGTGAAACCATCTCTCCCTCGTTTGTCTCTGGGGTAATTCTGAATCCTCATATAGCCATTTATCTATGTGACGACACCTGTATGAGACAGCCTGTGTCTTCAGGGTGCCCAACCCTAAGTGTCATTATGACACACGTGCTGGGCAGATCTCAGAAACTCACAGAAAACAACCTTTGACAACAGCCCTCATGCAACTTCCTGCAGAACTCTGTGCTTCATTGTCAACTCCATCCTAGGGTAGAACCAGGTGAAAGGTGGGGACAGCACCTACCAAGGCCATGCATGAGGGTCCGATTCACACAAACAATGGAAGGGGCCTGAGGGGAGCAGCAGCAGTGGAGGAGCGGAGCACGGGCTCCGTGGGGTCCCTTTACCATCTTCTGATCATCATTAATGTCAGGTTTCACGGAGGATCCCATGTTCAGCACACACAGAAGATGACTCACAGAGAAACCACAGGGTAGTTTAACTCCAATCCTGGCCCCACCTTCTAAAATTATGCAATTAAAGACTCCACTAGAATGAAGTGTCTGAGTATATGATTTAACAAAGTGGATCGAAAGGGATATTTACAAAAGAAAAAAAACAGAGGGTAAAACAATAAACCCGGGAAGAAAAAGAAAATGGAAACCAACAGCCTCCTTCTTCCCACTTCCTGCTGTCTCATATCTACTGTGACTTTTTGTCCAGTCTTATTTGTCTTACATGATAATCCCCATGGCCAAGAAGGGTGTCACTTCAATTTCAGGGTAGCTTCTATGCTGAGAGCAATTTTCTGGGTGTTAAAAATAGTAATTACAAGCTGGCCAGTTATCTCACTCAGTAGAGCATGGTGCTGATAACACCAAGGTCAAGGGTTCCGATCCTGGTACAGCCAGCCTCCAAAATATATGCATATACAGCATTATAATCTCTGCTATATATATAGCATTATAATCACTGAACTCAGTTACTAAGGGTCTTCTTTGCCTCTTGATTCTTGACTCATTCATGAAACACTGTTTTGTATTATGAATTTGAAGATTTTAATTTTCCCAGCTATCTCATTAGGTGGCAGGTATCACTCATTTATTTACAATGCTGCAGGCCCTATTCTAGACATTTGGGATACCTCAGTGAACAAAACAGTCCAAGAGGCATGCTTTTATGTGCTTACATCTTAGCAGGGGGAGACAGGCAATACTCACAAGCATAATAAACAAGTACATGACATGGTATGCAGGTGACAAGTGCTATAGAAAAGAAAACAAGTAGAGGGGAATGAGGAGTGTGGGGCTGGAGGGTAGATGCTTGATTCTTATTTATGAACAGGAGGCTGCATTAGGGGAAAAGTACTCTCCTTTTCCCCTAATGCTGCCTGTCTGCTCTAAGTTTTGACTAGCTCTCTCTGGTTTGTTTCTACATTTCTTTAAAAATGGGAACAGTATTAAACGCAGTTAAGCACTCTGGCTCTGGAGCCAAAGTGTCTGAAATTGATTCCTGGCTTCTCTGCATGACCTTGGGCAAGTTAGCTTCTCTCTGCTTTGGTTTCCCCATCTGTAAAGTTTACACACTTCACAAGGTTGTAGAGAGGATTAAATATGTTACAATAAGGTGCTGAGATCAGTGCCTGTCACAGAGTAAGCACTCAAATGTTAGCTTTAAAAAAAAAAAGCTGATAACACCAGAGTCAAGGCTTTGATCCCCATACCTGCCAGCCACCAAAAAAAAAAAAAAAAAAAAAAAAA
>NW_007727270.1:376078-428490 GCF_000696425.1 Galeopterus variegatus
CCCCCCCCCCCCAAAAAAAAAAAAAAAAAAAAAAAGGCACATGGTTGGAGAGTCTCTGCTCCTTGGTAACAAAACATAAAATATTAAAGAGGGATGAAATAGACCAAGTGGGAGCAAATACTCATGATTTTACCTACTGCTGGGGATTTCTGCAAATCTAGTCCCCTCTAAAGCAGAGAATGCAATGAATTGAAGGTAAAACTCCCTGGGGCGGCTGGAGAATAAATGTGAATACTGCCAAACAAACTCAGTGTATCCAGGCAACTTCCCCAGAGGACCTCACAAGCCTTCCCTGAGCGTAGAGTCTCAAGGACTTCTCCTGTAGTAAATTATTAAGCTCAGTGCAAGGTCTAATATCCAGATAAAAGAAAAAGGAAAGGAATGTTATTTAAAGTTGAAGGTCAAACACACTTAATGCATCTTTGTGATATGGAGATCTATTTTATCCTTCACCACAGTAACAAGAACAAGGAGTTGGACAAACAAGACATAGATGCATGACTCCTTCTGTGGCATTCCAGTTCTAACACAGGTGCCACCTTGACCCTGTCCCAAGAGCAAGAGGTTCCTCTTTGTCAAGGAGAGTCAAGGAGCTCTAAGTTTTTAGACCAGGTTGAGTCTTTAGACCAGTCTTGCTTGAGCCCTGCACTGACCTCACTTCCAGTAACCCCATTTTCCCATAACTGGATCCCTACCTTGGCTTCTAACTTGGAACCCCAGGTCCCCTAAGACTGACCTAGACTTCTTGCTCCTCGACTCTCCCAAGTGTCCCTGTCTGGTGTCCTGACAGAAAGTCTCAGGAGAGGCCTCTCAGACCCATCCTGCCTAGATCTACACCTGATACAAACCTCCCAGACTCTCCTTCACTGTTCCGTCCACTTGTGAGGGCTTTCTCCTACTCTCAACCTCTCCAGCCATCTTGGGCCACCTCCTGTCACCTAAATCCCCAGATAACACTCTCCGCATGTGTCTGGACTTCCTCTACCACACCCGTGTCTTAGCCCCTCCCGCTCTGGCTGATTGCACTGTTCACCAAGTTCCCATCCTGACCTGAGAACCAGAGGCAGCTGCAGAAAGCAGAAATAAACAGGGTTATACATGTTAGAAGTTGCATTCTGATCTAGATTTTAGCACTTCTTCCTCATGCACCGTGTGAGGATTAAATGAGTAAATGCATCCAGATGATACCTTAGCTGAAATCTGAAGCATGGGATGGACTTACCCAAATATGGAGGAGGGGTGGCAGCATTCCAGACAGAGGGAATGGCCAAATGAAGCTCAGACAGACACCCCTGTCCATGCTGTCCAGAGGCCACTGGGTGCCCCCACTGAACCAAGGAAACTGTCTTGTTGCTGTGGACACTGTGGTTCTGGAATTCATAGTCTTCTCAGCAGGGCCCAGCAAAGGCGGCTGCTCACTCCCTTTCCAGCTGAGCCTACACATTCTTGATTAGACTGTGTAAGGTGCTAATTAAATCACTTAAGTGAACTGCTTTCCATTTACTCTTAATTTTCAAGCACCGCCATAATGATGCATACTATTAAATATGTGTCAGATTAGCTTGGCTGTAAATTTTAATTTACCGTGACATTTCATTTATACAAGTTCTCCTTCTCAGTGAGCTGTTCACATACCAAGATGGTATTTTGCAAAGTTGTGAACATTGGTTAACATGAATCCTGTATTTTACTACTTCATTGTCTTGTCTGTCTACTTACAAGTTTTAGCTAATTCTTTATGTAACCGAAGCTCCCATAAAATGCAGGCTGATATCTAATCTGTAAGCTTGTTACCTGCCTTTTCCCCTGGGAGCAATTTAATTGATTTTTACTATATATCATCTTGTTTTTTCCTATGCATATGTTTAGAATCTAGCAAAGGGAGGAGGAATGTTCAGCCAGAGAATGTGGAATGATTATTTTCTAATTTAGCTCACACATCTGGAAGCTTTTTTGCCTTTATCTCTAAGAATTAATAAACAAAAGTTTGCTCCCCACTTCCCAACTTGCTACTTTGCCTTTCCTTTCTACCCCACAAACCCTAGTGCATATTTGTGCTGCTACAGAATAAAAACTCATTTCTGAGTGAATTCACTCAGGGGTCCAAGGGCTCTTGTCAATAATATGCAGATGGAACTCTTTGATCAGCCATCTTTTAGGTTAAATGGGTTATATCAACCATGGAATATGTGGAATTGGTATGCTTTTGAGAATGTGATTGAATTTGTACAATAAAGCATGTTCTAGTAAAACAAAAAGTTGGAAGATGAACTATAAATTGAGGAAAATATTTATACGTTGTACTGACAAGCAAGGATTAGTATCCTTGTTATACAAAGGGCCATTCTGAGGATTCATTTATCCAGTCAGTCTTCATGCATTCAAAAATATGACAAAAATTTATTGAGTAGTTATGTATGAAACTGTGTCCCCCCAAAATTCATGTGTTGAAATCCTAACCCCCACTATCTCAGCATGTGACCTTATTTGATATAAGATCTTCATAGAAGTAATCAAGTTAAAGTGAAGTCATTATCATTTATGAGGACATCCAATATGGCCAGTGTCCTCATAAAAAGGGGAAATTGGACACAGAGACACACATAGTAGGAAGACAATTTGAAGAGACCAAAGGGAAAGAAGGTGATCTCCAAGGTGAGGAGAGAGGCCTGCAGCAGACGCTTCCCTCACGGCCCTCAGAAGGAACCGCCCTGCCGACACTTTGGTTTTGGACTTCCAGACTCCAGAACTGAGACAATGAATGTGTGTTGTTCAAACCACCCGGGCTGTGGTACTTTGTTATGGCAGCCCCAACAGACTAACACAAGCACCCACTGTGCGCCAGACACTATCCTGGGGGCTGGGAACACCACAGTGAACAAAACTGACAGCATCTGCCTTCTTGGGACTCACATTTCAGAATGAGAAACAATAAACAAGGATATAAATAGATATAAAAAGTCAGGTCATGATATGTGCTATGAGGAAATACAAAGCAACTTAAGAAGACAGAGAGTGATGGGGTGTGTTGTTTAGATTGGGGGAGGAGGTCAAGGAAAATGTCTCTGAGGAGGTGACATTTGAGCAGACACTGAATAAACTGAGGGAACTGCTGTGGTGTGTCCCCACCAAGACTCCTGTTGAAATCTGACCCTCAGTGTGGCAGTGTTGGGAGGTGGGGCCTAGTGGAGGGGGTTGGGTCATGGGGGTGGGTCCTTCATAGAATGGATGAACGCCCTCCCTCGGGAGTGAGTGAATTCTGTTAGTTCCCGGGAGAACTGGTTGTTAAAAAGAGCCTGGCACCTCCCCCCACCCCGCTTCCTCTCTAACTATGTGACCTCCTTTCATGGCCAACTCCCTTTTTGTTTTGTGTCATGAGTGGAAGCAGCCTGAAGCCCTTACCAGATGCAACTGCCCCAGAATTATGAGCCAAATAAACCTCTTTTCTTCATAAATCACCAAGTCTCAGTTATCCTGTTATAACAACACAAAAACAGACTAATGCAGGAGTAAATTGCGTGGCTATCTGGGGAAAGAGCACTGCTGGAAGAGGCAACAGCAAGTGCAAAGGCTCTGAGGCAGGCATGTGTTGGACATATTCTTTTTCTTTTTAAAAGATGACCGGTAAGGGGATCTTAACCCTTGACTTGGTGTTGTCAGCACCATGCTCTCCCAAGTGAGTGAACTGGCCATCCCTATATAGGGATCCGAACCCATGGCCTTGGTGCCATCAGCACCACACTGTCCCAAGTGAGCCACAGGCCGGCCCCTGAGTTGGACATATTCCAGGAAGAGCAAGAAGGTCAGTGTGTCTGGAGCACAGCAAGAGAAGAGGAGGAGCAGTGGACAATGAGGTCCAGAGAGGAAGGCCGGGTCAGATGGTATAGGGCCAGGCTCTTTGAGGGCTTTGGGTCATATTCTAATTGTGATAGGAGAAGTCGGAGCATATTGAGCAGGACAGCGATCTGATCTAATTGCTTTTTAAAGGCTCAGGCTGGCTGCTGCGTGAAGAATAACTGTTAACACAGCAAGAATGGAAGCAGGGAGACAAGTTTTACAGCAAGAGGCTGTTGTAATAATCCAAGGGCGAAGTCACGATGGTAAGGATCAAGTTGGCAGCAGTTGAGAGAATGAGAGGCGGTAGATCCTGGGTCTGTTTTACAGTGAGAATCCACACGATTTGCTGTAAGAGAAAGGAGTCAAGGACAATGTCAAGGTTTTTGGCCTGAAAAATGATGTGAATCATGATGCTATTTATTGAGATGGCGGCACTAGAGGAGGAATGATTTGGGGAAAGAAAATTGAGTTATGTTTTGGATATGTTGACCCTGATGTGTCTGTTCTGTGTCCAAGAGGAGTTTAGGAGCGATGTCTGAGCTAGAGATGTACATTGATGACTCTTTAGGATATGAATGGGTTTTAAAGCCAAGGACCTGGCTCCTAGAGAGTGACTGAAGAGAAGAGGTTTGAAGCCTGAGTCCTGAGGCTCCCCACTATGGAAGAGAGAACAAGGGGAGATCCAGCAAAGAGCCTGAGAATGAGAGGTGGGGAACAGATTATCCTAAAGTCAAGAGTGACAGCTTTTCAAGAAGGAGGGAGTGATAAACTTTGTCAATGGCTGCTCACAGGTTGAGTGTGATGAGGACTGAGAACTGCTATTTGGTTTGGCAACTGGAGACCACTGGTGACCTCAAGTAATTTGGTTTTGGTGAAGCAGGGAGATGACCACCTCATTGGCGTGGGTTCCCGAGAGAGTGGGTGGTGAGGAAGGGAAGACAGCACAAGAAAAAAACAAGCAACCCAATTAAAAAATGGGCAAAAGAGCTAAGTAAGCATTTCTCTAAAGAAGATATGCAAATGGCCAACAGTCATATGAAAAAATGCTCAACATCACTCAGCATCCGGGAAATGCAAATCAAAACCACACTGAGATACCATCTCACCCCAGTTAGGATGGCCAAAATCCAAAAGATGCTGAAAGATAAATGCTGGTGTGGTTGCGGAGAAAAAGGAACTCTCTTACATTGTTGGTGGGAATGCATAATGGTGCAACCCCTATGGAAAATGGTTTGGAGGTTCCTCAAACAGTTGCAGATTGATCTACCATATGACCCAGCTATTTCACTGCTGGGAATATATCCAAAGGAATGGAAATCATCAAGTCGAAGGTATACTTGTTTCCCAATGTTCATTGCAGCACTCTTCACAATAGCCAAGAGCTGGAATCAGCCCAAATGTCCATCATCGGATGAGTGGATACGGAAATTGTGGTATATCTACACAATGGAATACTACTCAGCTATAAAAACGAATGAAATACTGCCATTTGCAACAACATGGATGGACCTTGAGAGAATAATATTGAGTGAAACGAGTCAAGCAGAGAAAAAGAAATACCACATGTTCTCACTTATTGGTGGGAGCTAAAAAAAATAAAAATAAAAATAAATAAACAAATTAATTTACTTTCCAGAATTTTTCTACAAGGCAAAATGAGGCAGCAGCCTGAAGAGGTGGGATCTAGGGAGGGTTTTTGCTTGTTTGTTGGTTTTTTAAGCTGGGATATATTATGTCCATGTCATACCCTTCAGATTTTAAGCTAAGGGAAATTATCCACTGGAAAGGGGGAACTGAGGATGTAGGAGACAGGATTCTTGCAGAGGTTGCTGAGGGGGTGGAATCTATGCACAAGTGAAAGGTTGGTCCCAGCAGGGCATCCTGGTCATTTACATTCAGGATGATTCATCCATGGTTATGGGAGGAAAGGAGCACCTATGGGAATAGACGCAGAGAAGTGGGGGGAGGAATGTTTGATATTCTTAGTGAAATAGGAAGCGAAGGCATAGTGGAGGATAAGGAGAGAGGAAGGCATGGTGGGGGTTTGAGGACTGAAGAGAAGGTGTGAAACAGTCCACTCGGAGTGGACGAGTGGATGGACCAGCTATGTGTGATAGGCTTGTGAATGTGCTGAAGGCTTGCTGAAGGTTTGAGATCCCAAATTAAAAGGAAGACTAGTTGGCATGGCTGTATGTTTTTTTTCACCTGTGTCTGGCTGCTCAGGTACAAGCACAAGAGTAGGGAGTAAGTTAGATTTAACCAGTGTTATGGATTTAATGTGTCCTCCCAAAATTAAAAGTTGCAGCCCCAACGACTAATGTGATTGTATTTGGAGATAGAACCTTTAAGGATGTAATTAAGGTTAAATAAAATCCTAAGGGTGGGGCCTTAAGCCTATAGGTCTGGTGTCCTTATGAGAAGAGGAAGCAACACCAGAGAGCTCTCTCTTTCTGTGTGCACACAGAAGAAAGGCCTGTGAGGAGACAGTGAGAAGGAGGCCATCTGCAAACCAGGCAGAGAGACCTTACCTGAAACCAACCCTTCTAGCACCTTGATCTTAGACTTCCAACCTCTAGAACTGTAAGAAAATGTTTCTGGTCAAAGTCTGTTGTTATGGCAGCTGTAGCAGACTAATACAAACAGGGACGAAGTTTTACCAGGCAAATGCTTCAAAGGAGATGGAACATAAAGGCAGACTGAAGTAGAAGATAGATGTAGAAAGCTAAGCCTTGGACATGGCATTTGCTCAACCAGTGGTAGCTGCTGTGAACTGCCTTCCAAGTGCCTGCCTTGTTTCTGTTCCCACCATGGCAGGTATGTGCTGGGAAAACAATGACGTGCTTGCCCTCAAGGAGCTCACAGTCAAGTGGGGGAGGCAGACACAGATAGTGTCAGTACAACATGATCAGCACTGTTATAAGGAATCAATAGCATTTGTCATCCAGAGGAATGTCACAGAGGAGGCGATGTTTGGGCTGAGCACTGAAGCTGAATAGGAGTTTTCCAGAAGAGGGAACAGAATGCTCAAGAAAGGCAAGACACGTGGTTGAGGGAGCAAAGCCTTTATCTAAGCCTTAGTGCTAGAGGTAGGGATGGAGGGTGGGTGGTGGGGAGAGGAGACGGAGGCAAGTTGTGACCAGAATGTGAAAGGCCTGGAGCTGATCATGCAGCAAGCAGCAAGCAGAGGAGTGATGTCATCTGATATTTTAAAAAAATTCTTGTAGAAGATAAATTAAAATGGGAAAGCAACTTTTAGCAAGCACTTGCTACAGTCCAGTGGGGTGTGAACTCAAAGTGGTGCAGGGAGGCTTCTGAGGGAGAAGTCAAGGTTTGGTGGCTATGGCCAGGAAGAGGGCTATGTATGGGAGAGGGGAGATTAACAATTACTCCTAATTTTCTGGCTGGCCTGACTGAGTGTGTCATACCACTCTTTACCATTAGGGAATAACAGGTGAAAAACAGGGTGAAAATGTTTGATGGGGATGGGGCCTGGTGGGTGGAAGCGTGCTGATGAGTTCTGTCTTAGACATGCTCTGTTTGACAGGCCTGGAGGAGATGTCAGTGAGCAGTTAAAACACCAATTTGGAGCTGAGGGGAAAGCTCAAGTCTGGAAAAATTCATTTGATTATTTCACACAGTAATTGGCATTGTGGGTGTGGTTGAGGAAAAAACAGCTATCACTTACTGAGTGTTTATCATATGCCAAGTGCTATACTTTATGTGGATTATCTCATTTAAGGCTGACAGTGATTTTATTTAGAAGATACTATCGTTTTTGTTTTTTCAGATGAATGATCTGAGGTGTAGAGAGATTAAGCAATTTGCCAAGTTCACACAGTCAAGTTTGATTTTGAACCCAACTGGACTGACCCTAGTGCCCTGCTCTCTGCTGTTTACCAAGGAGATACCCATGTTCAAGGGGCAAGTAGAAATGGAGTCTGGACAGGAAGCAGTTTTTTTAAACATTTGACAGAGAACCAAAAAAAAAAAAAAAAAAAAAAGAGTATGTCTCAGAAGCCAGATGAAAGGTATCAAATGCTCAAAAGCATTCAAAGTTCAGGGAGGTCATTGGGGATGAACTCTAAAAATAAGCCCAAATGGGACAGTTTGAAAGCCATGGATGCACTTCCTGAGAGCAGCCTTAGTGAACTACAGGGACAGAAGCAGATTATAAACATTAAGAAGCAAATGAGGCTGTGATTTGATATAAAACCATGCATCAAGTCAGATGGGACCTGAGGAAGGAGGGAAGGCTGGCCACCTAGGTGATGTACAGGTGATGTCACCTTGGCAAATTTACCTCCAGCCAAGATCTTTACCTTCAGCCTTCAGGCTCAGAAACCAAGCTTGCTGGCACAGGGGTCCAAGCTCATGTGAGCTTATGTTTAAAAACCAGAATGTTAGTTGATTAATTGGTAATGAATAATAAACTACCAAGCAAGCCAGATGTTCATGGTTTGCTATTGAGAGCATTATAGCTTGTAGGCAAAGCCTAATTATAATCAAAATGTTGCCAGGAAACATGAGCTCAAAGCAAGAGGAACATCTAGATAATATGACTGATGTCATTAATCTGTGATACACTGTGCCTCCATCTTCGCTATAAACCACATTTGCCACCTAGTTCAGATGCTCACGCTCATGGTACTTTCTCCCTTGGGCAGCAATGGAGTTGCACTACCAAATTTTATTCCTCTGGATTTCCCATTCCCTTTGACTCAGTGCTTCCCAAACATGATCATTCTCATGCTGTCTTCACAGTATTCCCTATATCCGTACACCACCAAATGTAGTATTACCTTAAATTTTTAAAAAATTAGCTTACTTAAAAATTCATAGTAAAAGTATTTATTCTAAAAGGAAATTTTATGTTACAAACACACATGGAAACCTAGTATCCCTTGCCGCAAATTAAAGGCAACGTAAAGCTAAACACATAGCTCTTAAAATAAAATTTGGCTAGGGGCCCTGAGGTATGGAGCCGGGGAAACTGAACCCAGCTGCAACCAAGTAAAGAGCACACCACAAACACCATTTCCATGCCAGTAGCCCACCATAGCCACCACAATTGCCATGACTGTCACAAAAGCTGCTAGTGTCTATAGCAGCAGTCACAGCCACCGTGCAGATGGCATGCCAGACTCTCAACTGCATTGAAACAAGGAGAGGCACCAGCAGAGACCAAAAAACAAGAAGAGGTCCTCTCTCTCCACAAAGCACACTCCAGAGTAATAGAAGAAGCATCTGATTTACAATAATAGGGGAGGACATGATGACTTGATCACACCTGCCTCAGTCCTGAACAGATCATCTAGGCAACAAACTAACAGAGGAACAGTTAATCTGTCAGATGGAGAGAACGAATCTATGATTATTAGATGGGGGAAGGGGGAGAGAGAGATTGGATAAAGGGCATAAATAATAAGTATGATTTGTAACAATGAATATGCTAATAAAAATTAATTTAAAAATAAAATAAAATTTGACTATCTGTTATTGCCCCAAATCTTCTTAAATACTAGCAGTGAGATGCCTACTACCTTCTGGGAAGTACTTTTCTCAAAGGGCACAGTGCAGTTATTGGACATAGCCTTTCTCAGAGACATTCTCAATTACTGGACTGTTCACATACTGTCGCCTGGGCAGATTTACTGTGAAACTAATAGTCTGAGCTTCAGGACCCATTACTCATACCTTCCAAGTCCTTGGGTATGTTTGTATCTAATTTTGCATTCTTTTCCTAAAGAGTGACCCCACCACCACCATATTGTATATGATGTAGGTCCCCAAACATATATCTATTCCTATGTCTATATCATTCTAGAGGTGGCTAAGACCACCCCTGAAAGTTTTATTTTTCCTCATTTTATCCTGAAGAAGTGAGCTTTTTTGAGATGTGGTGATATCTTGCAGTTTATCTCTGTACCACCTACAAAGGGAAAGAGAGAGTTAGGGTCAGTAGCTTGAGGGGTCATAGACTGTAAAGAGGAGGATTACATTTCGACCAGAAAAACTTGAGCATGTTTATGAATGAGAGGAATGGATGTAGGGAGACTATTGTCTGAAAGAGAAGGTAATTGACAGAGAGGGGATTCAGCCCACAGGAGCAGGGCTTGGACTTACAGAAGCAGGACCCCCTACTCCCTCTAACCTAATAGAAAGAAGGCAAGAAGAGATGTACAGTAGATTTACAAATGTGGGAGACTTCTGACTCATGTGGCCTTTATTTTCTCTTTGGATTCTGAGAAAACCTCCTATGCTAAGACTGAGGGATGTTTGAAAAGTTTCATGTTCAGAATTTTCAACATGGAGCCTGCAGGAGGCAGCTGACCAGAGACAGGAGAAAGCGCTGTTGGGCAGCTTTGATGAGCCAGGCTTGCAGGGGCACCAGGGTGCAGTGATGCGGTTCATTGCCCAAAGCCCTGAAGCCCTGACAGTTTGGATCTTCCAGGGCCTGGGTCAGCTGAGGAAAGAGAAGAAGCTAAAGAGGTAGAGGACAGGGAGTTGCTGATAAAAATAAATGACACTGAAGGGATTAACCAGAGAGGAGGTTGTTCATAGATTGGGATTGGGGGACTCCAAGTCTTAAAGAACTCAAAGAGCACGTTTAGTGGGAAGAACACTAGGGAAGAGGAGACCATGGTCTGAGCAGGATTTCTGAAAGGGAGCTTGAGGAGATGTAAGTATGAGTGATGACAAGCCCCAGAGTGGCCAAAAAAAAAAAAAAAGAAAAGAGAGAGAGAAACCTAGAAGGGTAAGGGATTGAGGAAAACACAAAAGCAATCGAGGAATCGAGAGATCAAGGCTTGACATCACTGAGGGCGATGTGTTACCAGAAAGCAGTTCTAGGTTCTTGGTCAAACTGTGCAGAAAAATCTTTCATAAGATTGAGAAGAGCCCACATTGCAGCCAGCACCCATACAATGGGAAAAAAGGAAGAGGGACAGACAGACAGAACATTCAAACAACAGGACTTTATTGTAAAGCCCAAGTCCAAGCAGATGGGTGTGTGGGTGTCTCGCAAGGGAGGAACTCCCTGTGGATTCGTGGTGGTGGTGGTGGGGTGCTTATGTGCTGTTCTGGGCTGGGGGTGTTTCTCTGTCCTAACTGAGGGGAGGAACATTTGGCCGTGGGGGAGGATCTAGGGTTATTAAGGCCTAACAGGCTGATGCCAGGTTGCTTCAGCTTCCGGTCTTGTGTCCCTGAATTTCTGAAGTTTTGGGTCATGGGTAGTGGAGTCACCTCTCCTTTCACTTTGTCCTTTCCAGTCTAGCGTCACAGGTACAAGGTCGTAAAAGTCACCTGCCCTTTGGTTCTTTCTAGTGTGCAGGTGCTGTTGATCCAGTCTGAATATTCATGGGCAGCCCCCTGGGGCTGTCCCTATTCTGTCCTGCTTCAGATGGAAAGTTTGAAGACAGAGATCTCTGCCCCAGAGAATCTGAAGTAGAAGGGGAATAACTGGGTTTTCTGGACATGGGAGCTGTAGGGATGGAGAAAGGAAAAATAAAATGTCCATGTCCTAATTCCCTGAACCTATACCTTACACGGCAAAAGGAATTTTTCAGGTGTGATAAAGTTGAGGACTTTGAAATTAGGGAGATTATCCTGAATTACCTGGGTAGGATCAAGGTAATTATAGTGTTTGTAAATGATAGAAAGGGGAAGCAAAAGATTCAGAGAAAGAGATGTGATGATAATGGAAACCGAGGTCTGAGTGACAAGATTGCTGGCTTTGAAGATGAAGTGGTAACCAACCAAGAAATGCAGGCAGCCTCTAGAAGCTGCAAAAGGCAAGCAACCAGACTCCCCCCTGGAACCTCCAGAAAGACCCCAGTCCTGCTGACACCTTGATTTTAGCCATGAAACCCGTTTTAGACTTCTGATAATACGTTTATAAGATAATACATTTGGGATGTTTTAAGCTGCTTAGTTTGTGGTAGTTTGTTAGAGCAGCAATAGGAAACTAATACAGATGGGAAGCTGGTTGAAATGACTTTTTTAAAAAGAAGGGATTTTGAAAGAATATGAAAGAATAGTGTTCTGTGGGCAGAAGCCTAGAGTTGGAAGAAACTACCTCTGGCCATCAGAGACCACATGTGCAAGAATAGCTGTCTCCACTTGAGAAAGCTCTAAGGGACAGAGTTCTCCAGGGAAATGCAAGTTTCAGTTAAAGCCAGGAAGTAGAGGAGGTAGTGAGTGGAAAGGTTAAGAGCATGGGGAACTATTTTAATTTTTGGCACTAGAACAGAGTCTCAAAGGGTACTATTTAAATACTCAGAAGCCAAGTTGCTGGGATAAGACAGAGTTGAACGGGAATAAGAATGTGTGGCAGGATCTGCGACCTCCAGGGGGTAGCGTGCTGTGTGCATTGTAATGGCCATCACTGAGAATCAGGAACAAGGGAGGCAGGGCCTTGAGAAGGGCATAGGAAGGGCAGAGACGGAGCTAACTTTGCTCAGCAGTTTTAATCAAATGCGTCTTGGCTCCCTCTTCAATTTAGCTGGCTAGTTTTGATGCATGGTGCTTACCTCTGCTGGCGTTAATCAATTCTATAATGAAACTTTTGCTTTTTAAAGGACTGAGACCAATTTTATGCAGAACACCATGTCAAATGTAATGCTAGTTAATTAATAATTGCCATAAACAAATCTAAATAAATTTATCTCTTCTCAAGCTATAATAAAAATGTGCTTCTGATTAGAGAATCTTGCCCATATTAGGCTCATAAGTGCTCATTGGATTTAATTGAATTAAGATAAGTCACAGACTGCTGGAAATCTTGAATTTAGTTCCATGTAAGAGCATGCTGTTCCTAAGTAATGCTTGCCTTATTTACAAGACAGAAAGAGATCAACCCCTGCCTCAGAATCATGACTGAGCTAGGCAGAAGGGACCTTCCATCCCAATGTCGGTTTTAGGACTATAGGGCCTCATATTCTTTGGCCTTGTTAGGTGGGTCAACCATGTCTGGGTCAAGACCCTCCTTTTGTACCTTTGGCACAAGACCTAGAACAAAAGCAGGCTTGGTTCCTTCCCAGGAGGCTGAGCCCCTGGATCCTGGGCATTAGATATTCCCAGTTCCATGACAAAGGGAAAGCAGGAAGGGCAAACCCAAAGAGAAGCACAAAGGACAAATGGTATTTCTCCAGAGGAACCAGAGCAGAGCTGGCCTTAGCCACCCACCCTTTGGCCTTCCCAGGATGGTGTTCCTCCCAAGCAAATGATTACCCCAAGTCTCTCGTACCGTACCTGTGACACAGATAAGAAAACAGATCCAAGAAAGGCAGAAACAAAAGGAGGTAGAAGTCCAAAGAAACTAGTCTTTGGCAAAGCAGAGCTTTTAACCTCTTTGTTAGTTGTGTCAAAGTTCCACCCCTTCACACCGTAGCCCAGTTATGTCCTTGACGTACCCTCACTCAGAGGACTCCCCTCCCTGGGGTGGAGTAAGAGGGTGGGGTGCATTGAGTTTCCCCCTACAAACCAGCCGATAAGTATTCCCTTTCAAACGCCAAGCTCAGAAATTAAAAGTTATTGATGTGTGTATTCCTTGTGTATATGTTCATCCATTTGTTCCTTCCTGTGTACAAAGCTAATCACTCCTTTAATTAAGCACTCTTATTAGAGTTGTTAGCATATTCAAGAATATTTGCTGCTCCTGGTTTCCCAGTGGACCAAGGCGTGCATTTTCAGGAATCAGCTGGTGTTGTTTATTTGTACAGTGTGTATCAGGTGTGAGAAAGATAATTTACTGCCTTTCAAATACCTATTTCTTCCCCTTCAAGGGGGTGCACCTGCATGTGAACCCAGGGAGTCTGACTGCACTCAAATATCGCTGAAGACTGATCTTGGCTACTTAACGGTCTCCAAAGCCAGACACAGAATTAGTTGTCTTGGAACCACTTGTCTGTGAGTCCTAAGTTGCTGCATAGGGAGATGTGGTTTTGAGTACCCTGCTGAGTTCAGGGACTGTAGAAGTTAGGACAGAGGCTCACAGAACCTCTGTGGTGTCCGCATGTGGTGTTACCATGGTGTTCAGCCTCATTATAGTTATCCTTGGTGAAGTAATTATTGGTGCAGCACAGGGATTATTCTGAATTATATGACCACTTCTTTCGTAAATATTGAGCCGGGTATTCTCAGGGCTGGCCTTGTCTTTCTGGAAACCAGAGACCCCAAAAGGCCGACTTCATGAGTATACAATGTCTATAGACGCACAGCACCCAACATTTAGAAGGGTCCCATGCTTGGTTTAATGCTCTGAAATTCTTAACAACTTTTTAATAAGGGCCCTGGCATTTTAATTTTGCACTGTGCTCTGCAAATTACGTAGCCTGTCCTGGTCTCCAATATAGTTGCTTTCATTGAAAGTTCTCTAATTTCAGAGTTACTTACTTTAATAGTCCATAACCCTCTTCGTTAAGCAACTGTATCTATTTTCCAAACTGCAGGTTTCCTGAGGCCATGGACCTTCTTATTTCTTCTTCCCCAGGGTCTCACAGAGTGATTTATGACATAAGTGCTCAGACAAGATTCATTGAATGATTGAATGCTTGAAAGAGGCCTCAGGGATATTCCCATAGCCAAGGTAACAAGCAGACTGTTGGGACAGTGCCACATTTGGTATCAAGTTCACTATAAAAGGGGTCATTAATTCTGGATACTCCCTCCCTCCCTCCTCCTCAACCACTTCTCTCTGTCTGAGCTGTAAGCTGCTTTAATGCTTGACTGCCCACCGTGATTCTCTGCTCGCCTGATTTCTGATTCCGTAAGCGGAGCAGAGAACCTTGTACTGACCCAGACAACTGTGCTCAGAGGACCAAGCCGAGCTGCTGTTGTCAGCATCCGGGGATACACGGACCTTGAGTTTTGACCTCGGGCTTAGGCAAGCCCTCACCCTGGCTGACTGAACTGTGGGGTCTTAAGAGAAGTAAATGTGAGAACAAACCTCACGACTTCCAAGATGGTTAAATTAAGAGGTGCCATCCTGCTCACTCTTGGCAGTTGGACAAAGAATCTGGCAGCAGCACTACGTAAGCGACATCTGTGCTGTGGGTCGTGGTGAAGGTACTGCCCTTGGAATGTTTGGGTGCTCCTGAGCCCAGTCCAACAATTTTTATTGCATTTTAAGTAAGAGGAGAACTATTTATTTATTTATTTTAATTTTTTCAAGAGGAGAACTATTTGAAGGAAACACCTGTGTCTGGGGACCACAAATAGGCTTCTCCTCATGTGGCTGCCTGGTACCCTGTGACGAATAGTGTTCTGAGGCAGAAAAGAGTGCAGTGATCGATTAGTGATGCCGCATGGGCACTCATGCTAGCATTTGCTGTGAGTCTAGCACGGTACAGAATACATAGTAAATGCCCCATGCACCTTTGTCGACTGAATAAACAGATCAGGGAGCATTTGCCATCAGTGCTCCAAGTCTGTCCCTGCAACTAACTAGATCGTTTTGGATAAGTTCTTCAGCTTGTGCTTCAGTTGCCATATTTGTAAAAAGACTCTGCGGTCTGAAATATCTTCTAGCTTTAATATTCTGTAATTATGTTAATCTCTTTGTAAAATGAAAACTACTTGTATTAAACAATACTCCTTCAAAACTCCATTTAGTCTGTATACGCTTAAGCCTCCATTTCTTTAAAGCCCTGCTGTGGTGCTTGTCTTAATTTCTTTTTTTTTTTTTGTGACCGGTAAGGGGATTGAAACCCTTGGCTTGGTGTCTCCCGCACCGCGCTGAGCCAGTGAGTGAACCGGCCATCCCTATATAGGATCCGAACCCGTGGCGGGAGCGCCAACGCGCTCCCAGCGCCACACTCTCCCGAGTGCGCCACGGGGGCCGGCCCTTGTCTTAATTTCTAATGCAGCAAAATATGTAGCATAGTTGTCATAGAATGAATGGCCAGAACACATTTCTTCTGAATCTGGCCTGCGCCAAACCTGGACTGTGGCTAATTATGAAAAATGGGCATTTGAAGAATTACATCTTAAGGTGACCACTGGGACTCAGGACCCAAACCCATGACTTTGTTTCTTTAATGTTTTCTAAGTCTAAGAGACATATGTCCTCTTCAGAGATTTATGTTACTTTTATTGATTTTTAAACCAGAAGTGATTCTTTATGGTAAACACTGAAAATGAGACATTTGCCTTACTGTGGCTTCTGTGGAGGGGCTAAGCCAGAATATAATCACTCACTACATTATTTTCCTCTTTTTACTCTTCTCAGCCCCTATTGCCCATCTCATCCCCCACAACTCAGCAAATAGTAGCTTCCTCCTGACTTCAAGAGAGGCTGCCCAGGGAACTTCTTAGGAAGAGGGTCCCGGGAATCAGATAACCAGACAGAGTAATTGGGTATCTGGGGGGGATGGAGATATGGTGGATTTGGTATTATTATTATATTTTGTATGTTTTTGTTTTATTTTGAATGAGAAAGAAGTCAGAGTAACAGGGATCTTCTTATGGACTAGCCTAGTGCTCCAGCATCAGAGGAATTGTCTCATTTAGTTTATGAGAAGCATCAACCTTCAGAACCGCGCATGTGGTCAGTACTGACAATTGCTCATATGGGATGACTTTAAAAACACTGCGAATGCTTCCTGATCCACATGATTGCCCCTTAAACCTGCCCTGATCTCTGAACAGCTTTATTAGAGATTCATTCTTTGCAGTTAAGGTTTGGCCGCTAATAAAAATAAAGGGCTCATAGGAGAGATAAACACATTGACAACACATTGTACAGGCTGGTAACTATCAGTCACTATTTTTCTTAAGATTATTTTTATTGTAAAAGTAACATGATTCTATTGTAAAAAACTAAACATTACAGATAAAGCTAAAGCATTCCTGACCAGGACCCCAGTGTTGCACAAATTCACAGACTATCTTTCGCAGTGACCCTGCCTGGGACCTCCTCGCCCCCATCCCCAACCCTATCCTCTCACCAGAAGGAAACATTGCTGTCAGCAAATCCCCCCAGACTTTCTTTTGTGCATGTGCATAAACATATGTGCCCACAGAACATAAGGAAACTATTTCGTGCTGTGCTCCTTCTTATGTAAATGGTGTTATGATATAACTATATACATACACCATTCTCTGATGTGCTTTTAAAAACATGACAATATTACTTGGAGATCTTCCCATATCAGTGTACACATGATTATATATTAAAACATTTAACCAATCTTATACATAGTTTTTAAAAAGTCAAATAACAGAGAAGACACAAAGGCAGGCTTCCTCTTAGTCTTCCTTTCTCTTGGTCCCACATCTCAGAGGGAACCGTTTTTAACAACCGTTTTAAATTCTTCTGACAGTTACTGTTACATCTATAAATAATATTTCTTGATTTATCAACTTGAAACATTGCCTGTTAACTTCCTGTTATGACGCATGAGGGTTTAACTTCCTCGCACTGCCCCCGGGTGTCCGTCCCCTCCCATCCTGCTGCAGTTCTAGCCCTGCATTCAGTTCCTCCGCTGGTCACCTCTGTACTTTCAAACCGTCAGTTCAACTTCCTGTCCTCGTTGCATCAACAGGGACTGTGCCTCTTGAATCCCTGCTTTGAAAGACAGTGATAAGGTAATTCAGCGTATCCCCTCTTCCATAGCAGATCTTCATGAATTTTTTCTTGACAAGACTGGTATTATATTTTATTGTCCCCATAATTAATCTTCCATGATCATTGTGGGTGGGTGTTAGAAGGGAAAAAGCAACAAACAGCACGCACATCGCAAGGCCCAGGCAAGCAGCGCTCCCTGTGGAGCCAGCGGTGCAGAGAGCACTTCCCTCCCCAGACCTGTAGGCAGAGCCCCCGCGCCACTCAAAGGAGACAATTCAGAGCTTCAATTCTTCCTCCTCGTCTCCTCTTCACCTCACATTTTATACCCACACATTCCTTTTCCACTCTCTGTCTTCTATTCACACCCCTTTTTAAGGGCCTCTTCTCACTCCCACTCCCCCCTTTCCTTGCTTCACCCAGATGGGAGCCTCTTCTGGACCAGGCTGGCTGCCATATTGGTTTGGCTTTCTCTCTCTCTCTGTCAACTCTCTCCTCTCTCTACTCAGTTTTCTAGAAGTATTTTGAAAACTCTCCTATTCTCTTGTTGTGGATTTATACACTTAAAAAAAATTCCTTTGCTGTCATTTTAATGGTGTCTTAGGTGAGAAAGAAGATGAATGCTTGTGCTCAAGCCACCATCTTGAACCCAGATATTTTCTTAATGTAAACTGGTTGATCTGATTTTTTCCAAAAGGAGAACAATCTAAGAGAGGATTTTTGAATGTGGAAGATTGAAAATAATCATTAAGTGCAAATGAGATTTTCTGAATTTTCTTCATTCTTCTATAACATTTGACACCATTGACCACTGCTTTTTTTGAAATGCACTCCTTCCTTAACTTTTGAGATCTTGGTTTCCTTGCTCTCTTCTCAACTTGAAAACTCTTTCACCAACTCCTGTTTCTCCACTTGTTTCTGTTATGATTCATCCTCATTATTCTCTCTCTGTTGTTATATTACCCACAGGCCAAAGACCTCCAAATCTTTATCTCCAATGCCAACATCTTTCCTGAACTCCATACCTTCATTTCAGGCTGTCTACAGGACGTCTTCACCTGCATGTCCCATAGACACTCTGACCCTACATACTGAAAATTGAGTTGAGAATCTTTCTACCACATCTACCTGTCCGTGTGGCTTATTTTGGTTAACAGAACCACCACCCAATTATTCACTGAAGCTAGAAACTTTTACTCCATCTCTCTTTGGCAGACAGTGGTCACAAACTTAATTCCCATTCTTCCTGAGCACAGCTAAACTATGCTTCCCAGGCTCCACTGCTGTTAGGTATGGCTGATGGAATGTGGGAGGAAGTGGTGTATGTCACGTTCAGTCTAGCCCATGTGAACAGTCTTCCTTGAGATCCTCCATTCCCTCCTTCTGTGCCTCTTTGCTGGCCAGAGGTTGACAACAGGGCTGTTTTTTCCCTCTGTGCATGTTGGAAAGGACAATATATCATTCTCCTTGACTCAGGAAGGGAAGTCACAGCTTCCAAAGGGATTGTTACTGAGAATGCTCTTAGCCAGTGAGATGATGAATTTTATGTGTCAACTTAGCTAAGCATGGTGCCTAGTTGTTTGGTCAAACACTAGATGTTGCTGTGAAGGTATTTTTTAGATGTGATTAACATTTACAATCAGTAGACTTTAAGTAAAGCAGATTACCCCCCATAATGTGAGTGGGCCTGATCCAATTAGTTGAAAGCCTTAAGAGCAAAGACTGAGGTTTCCTGAAGAAGAAGAAATTGTGCTTTAAGACTGCAACACAGAAATCCTGCCAGAGTTTTCAGCCTACTGATCTGCAGATGTGGGACTTGCCAGCCCCAACAATTCCATGAGCCAGTTTCTTAAAACAAATCTCTCTTAATCTTTCTTTCACTCTCTCAATCTCTCCCTCTCTCTATATATCTATATCCTACTGGTCATGTTCTCTGGAGAACTCTGACTAGTATGCCAAGAGAAGAGCCGATTCCTTTCTGTGATCCTTTTAACATTCCTATCACCCTATCAGTCTGAGACTAGACTTAAGCTGTGTCTGTACACACACCAGATACTGCCCAAGGGGATAGATAAGCCCCAAAGACTTTTCAAGAGTTGAAAGATAATGGTCCTTTCCCCACTCTGTCCCCATAATAGAGTTTTGTCAGACCACTGTGCAAAGCAGACACCCACGTTTTCTTGGATCCTACACAAGTTTTATTGGAAACCTAAAAATAACTTCAAAAGTGATAGAGTTGCCTAATCAGAGGGTTGCTGATGGAAAACACATATTTTTTTCTCTGTCAAGTGATACCAGGAGAGGACCCCAAAATGTGTATCTAAGAGGTTGGAATATCCTCTCACAAACATCCTTCCAAAAACATCTCACCCCTCTCCATCTTATACTTGTGCGAGAACCCAGACTGAGGATTGAGGCTGGAGAGCAGCAGGTATCTTAAAGCAGCCTGCAGAAAGCCACCTTTATCTTGGCTAGAGCCTAAGGTTGCAGGTAAGAAATAGCGGCCATCCCTGAGAAGGAGTCAAATACTGAACCAGAAAAAAAGAAAAAGAACAAAGATAAAAAAATAAACACTGAAAATGTAGTTCTTTGCCAGAGGCATTGGTCAGGCCTCAGGGAGAACGGATGTAGGAATTCACCTGAATTATTATCTCATCTAATTCTGGGGTCCAGATACCATGCAGGACCTGGCATATCTGGAAAGTAGGAGATTTCCTTGGCCTTCTGTTGGCCAAGGGGAATTTCTTCGCCTTCTTTGTCTGGCGTATTGCCATAGAACCTGGTCTACGAATCAGGTCTAGAGAACGACCCTCTAGAGACAGCAATATTAGTCCTTTGTCAGCTCATCTCCTTTCTGTTATTTCCTGCTCAGAAAGCTCACTCATTCTTATGACTTCGGTCATCACCTCTCTGCTGCCAACTTCCAGCCCCACCTCTCACTTCAATTCCAGTCCCCTCAATCACCTTATTCAAGGGGCATCTACCCTCAGTCCATTCCAACTCCTTTCCAGGTCCTGGCTTGCCTTACTGCCATGTCAGGAGCATGCAAAATGCCTGCCGTTGGACCAGCTCTAAAAGATTTACAGAAAGCACATCCTGTTTCCTGCCTCCAAACACCGTTCTCTACTCTCACCTTTACTCTTCCCTGATCCGTATCTTGCTTCATTCATCCATCTCCTCTATCCACCCCTGCCGCTGCCTACTTTTTAGCTGTAATCCCATTTTAGATACATACACCATGGGTTGAATTATGATAAGTGCCCTCCTGGCCCGATCACCAGAGCCTCCGTCTTCCTCCCTGGACCACCTCTTTAGGGGTACTTCTTACCCAGACTCCCCACGAAGGTAAGATGTTCAGATACACTCATAGGTCTCACACCCTCATTTCCCAGTCTCCGAAATCCAGGTCATCAGCTCCCTCCAAACCTGTTCCCATTCCCAGCTTCTCTGCTTCTAACTGCTAAGTTTTGACATTTCAAAGTCATATCTCTCCTTATTCTCTAATTTCATTTAGGACCATATCCCAATACTTGCGTGTTTCTACTTCATCTCTCTAAGCCGGGCTCTCGTCACCACCCACCTGAATCACACAGTTGTTTCTACTTCACCTCCCAAGCTCACCTGTCCCCCTTCTACCCATCCCACATACCACTGCCACATTAATCTTCCTTTAATATCTCTTCCATCCTGTTATTCTCCTACTCAAAAGACTTCCAGGGCTTGTTGTTTCCTAGAGCATCAAGTCTCAGCTTGACGCACTGTGCAGAGGAGGAATAAGACTGAACTGGTTATAGTTAGAGGTCCGCCATATATTAATATTGGCCCAGAACTTGGGCAAGTTAGTTATCTTCCCTGAATCCTAATTTTCTTATCTGTACTATAGTGATAATGTAAAAGCACTTAATTTTTTTTTAACTATAAGGCGCTATATAAATATGAAGTATAATTGGGGTATTGTTATTAACACACTCATTTGTGTAGATTTTAAGGTTCCCCGTAAACTGGTCCCCAGGCAATAGATGGAAGTTTCCTCCTAAATCCTGGTCTTAAAATTACCAAGGCAGAGGCTCCCAGGACATAGCTGGACGGCATCAAATTACTTCCAGATACTGAGTTTCCCAAATTGCGATATTCCCTATTGGTCTTGTTCTGGGTTACAAAGTGGTTGTAATCTGGGGAGAAGTGCCTCTGGGATCTGAGATAGCACTTCAGTGATCCTGGCATACAAAGGTGGTGATTAAAGCTACTGTGAAGAATGAGCTTTCTCAGAGAGAGTGAGGACATGAGAAAGGGACTGGGGACAAAGCCTAGGGCAACACCAGCACAGGGATAAGTCATTTACTAGATTTCCTAGAGCCTAGCTCAGTGCCTACCATGTAGTAGGTAATCGATAAATGTATTTTTTGATTGCATACCATTAAATAGTATATATAGTATTCATTCATTGATTCATTCACTCAATAGATATTTATTAAGTATCTAGAAAGGACCAAGTTATGTGCTGTGTATTGAGGTCACCAATTAAGGTGATCAAAATAAACATCGTACTGGGAACTTACCATTGCGGGGTGGGAAGTTGGAGACAGACCTTAGTCAAATAATCTCAACAATACAGTCACCAATGTGATAACATGTAAGCTAGCCTAGAGTGTCATGGAATGTGTTTCTAAGAAAGTGACACTTAAACTAAGATCTAAAGGCTTGCTGAGTCATGGGATGTTCCATAAATTCTTACTATCGGTGACCGATGGTCTCTGGCATCTGACCCAGCAGAGAGTCTCTGACACTGGGAATTTCTGGGTGAGAGGAGGCAAGGGCTGTGCCAGAGGCAGGATACTGGGCACCACATCCGTCTCTGCAAGTGAAGCCTATAGAGGTTTTCAAATCACCCTGTATGGGTTGCTCCCCACAGCGTGCATAAAGCTGCCTCAATTAAGAAGGATAATATTAAAAACCTGAGTTTGAAAACTACTTGGAAAAATATTGCAAAGGCATATACAAAGTTTAAACCCTATTTACACAAATAAAAAGTTGTCTTCCTAAGTCACATATTTGGACATGAATTTGGGACAATCTCAGTGGAGACCCTTGTGCTGAGAACCTGTCTAACCCAGCATCTGGCTCGGTCCTGTCCAGGGAGAAGGACAGGCATCAGGCAAGAGACTTCAGCCGGCAGCTAATACCTTCCCTTTATATAACGTAACTTCTTCAACCGATGGGTTTTCACTCACTACAATGTTATTAATCCTCTTTGCCACTTAAAGGACACGAGGCTAAGTAGGTTAAAGATTAACGGGAGCATGTGAGAAAGGCATTTTACTTGTTTCACTTTTGTCGTTTAAGAAGAAAAGAATGCTTAGGAAGATGGGATGGAATTTCCTAGCAGAATTCACAGGATCAGGTTGCAATGTAATTGAGTGTCTCGGAAAACAGGCAATATGCTTTAGTGAGTGCTCACTCAGTCCAGCCCTTAAATTAAGGCTTCCTCTCGTGAATGCTAGAACTTTCCAAGGCTTTCCTCAGGCTGACTGAAACTACACCCACCAACTGCTTTGTTCTTCTGCTCCTTTAACACCTTGCAGAAAAGAATGTTCTAAACATCAAACGGTACACACTGTGGGAATTAAAAATGAATTATGGAAGCAAATATGATACGTGTGAGAACAGACCATGCTGCTTGTGTTTGTCATCTGTATTTTCATCTTGCTTTTGTTTTTCTTATGTTTTTTTCTCATCTGTTTTTGAGCATGTCACAAACCTTTTGAGAAGGTGCCTTGTTATTCATCTTTCAAGCTGTCTCTCAGCAATTTCATAACTGGTGGCTTTACATTTTATAACATTGGCGGAGAATGGTTGCGTGAAATATTAAGTACTTCATATAATACAGGGCTGTGATGTCTTTTAAGTAAACATCTGGGTCACAGCTAGATTATGAAACTAGTTAAAGGGCACTCTTCTTAACATTTGAAGTTATTACTCTATTTATTTGCTTTCATTTCCTGCTCTTTTCATTACCAAATTCTTCCTTTTATTCAGCAAAGAGGGGTTTGTTCCTCCTGCCTTTCTGTTTGCAAGGCTGTGAAATCTCCATCAAGTTAGAATTCACACAGTTCTGAAAACTGGGCTGGACACACATGGGGCCTGGTTTGCTCCTTGATCTCCACAGTTTATGAACCCTCATCTCAGGCATGGTTTTTCTTTAGTCAATAGTTTTTTGTGCTGAAAAGTCTCATAGGGGTACATAAGGAAACAAAAATATAGCACCCCAGGGTTTGGAGAACATCAGCCCCACACCAAAATGCTTTTGTTTTATGGCTGTCTTTCTTCTGAAAACAGCACGTTTCAAAAGGCAAGAGGCTGAAGCAAAGGAATAAAAGAGGTAAGTGGTAAAGGAGAAAGAAGATAAAAGTGGTCATGATGAAAGAAGAATGCAGGAAAAGGAAAAAGGTAACTGAAGCTAAAATTTAGCAGGAGATCCCATGGTCTCTTATTTTCAGCACTTTCCGGTTTTGATTCTATTCCCATTATTTGCTGAATCCAATATAAAAATTTTTAGCATTTTCAGGGTTAGCCTAGAAGAAGGGGTGCTTTGCCTGGATCAGGTTTAGACCACATGGAGTTTATCCTCCTTTCCCCACCATTGCCAAAAGGGAATTGGGATTCATTTACTCCATGACTTTTGTGGGCAAGTAACAAAAATGTACTCAAACTAGCTTCATCAAAAATGGGAAATTCACTAGAATCAATATTAAGATATCTCACAGAAGCCAATTCAGGAGGGCTGCTGAGTGTCCACAGGAATGGAACTAGAAATCAAGGACTGTGGGAGTTACTGTCTCTTACTGCACTGTCTGTCACTGGATTCATGTGGGTTTTTCCTTGTCTCTGCACATCTCTTCTTCATTTGTCTCACTCTCTGTAGGCTAGCTTTCTCTGCTTCTCTGTGCATTGACCCTTCCCCATGCCCTCTCAGTTCTAGTGCCCCTGGTAAACTGGCTAGCATCTCAATACCCAAACTCCAGATGTTCGGGATAGAAAAAGCTTTTAGGTGCATACCTCCCTCTAGATCCGGTGTCCCCTTTTATCCAATCAGTTGACATCAGTGGAAGGGGTGAGGTCACATGCTATAAAAATGAATTTAGGGACCCCACGTCTGCTTAAGTGGAATAGTTTTCAGAGAAAGGGGGTTTGATGAGGCAGAGTTCCCAAAAGCTATCCACTACATTCCAATGCCTTAATTTCCATTTACTGTATCTGTTTCAGCTCTGAGAATAACTATAGATGGGAGAAAGGAGGTGATAAAGTCCTGACTTACCCACAGAAATTCCTGGCACAAAGTAGCAAGACATTCACAAGTATTTATGGAACTATATAGAGATGTGGCAATGCAGAAGATAAGGAGAGGGTGATAAGCATGGATGAAAGTATTTGGTTTCATAGTCATTTTCTTCCAATGGTCTTTTAAAATTATTATTACTGTCATTGGGAAATAATTCCAAAGTGACCACTATATTGGTACACAACTATACCCATACTTAACATCATTAAACCTCAGGGAAATGCACATTTAAACCATGCTGAATATCACTGTACCCAGGAAGGCTAAAGGTAAAAGAACTTACAATCGTAAGTGAGGGTGAGAATGTGGAGAAACTGGACTCTCATACATTACTGATAGGAGTGTGCAATGGTACAACTTTGAAACAACTGTTTGGTTAAATAGAAACCTACCCTATGATCCAGTAATTTCACTCCTAGGTATATACCAAAGAAAAATGAGTGCATATATCCACCAAAAGACATGTACAAGAATGTTTATAGAAGCTTTATTCTTAATAGCCCCAAACCATAAGCAACCCAATGGTTTGACCATGGTCGAATGGATAAACAGTACAGTACTTATATAATGGAATACTACACAGCAATGAAAAAGAGTGAACTACCGCTACAAGCAACAGCATTGATGAAGCTCATAGACACAGTATAGAGTGAAAGAGACCAAAAAAAGCATAAGCCAAAGAGAATATGTGCTATAAGTTCATACTGCGTTATTCCATTTATGTGAAGTTCAGGAATTGGCAAAAACAAATCTCAGAGTATAGACATCAGATTAATAATTATTTTTGAGGGGTTCCTGACTGAAGGGGCCTGAGGGAGCCTCATGGAGTGAGGGGAATATTCTATATATTGATCTGAGTGGTGGTTACACAGGTGTAGACTTACCTAACATTTAATCAAGCTGCACACTTAAGAAAGTGTGTGCTTTTTACTGTGTGTAAGTTATTCCTTATTTTGAAAAAAGACATCCATCTGCTCTTTCCACACAGAAAGACCTTGGTAGGCTTTCTTTCGGGCCATAGAGAATGCCACCAGAACCCTTCCTGGTTTTTCCTTGCTGGTACTCAGACATACTGATCTGACACCATGACTGTCTTCTAAACGTTGCTTCTCAACGTTTTGGTTTGACAAAATCACATGAATAAATGATAGCGGGACTCCCTTCAGCATTGTCTGGAGGGGATGAACTAGGCACGGAGTAGTATTTGGTGTTTGGCAACAGGGTGTGCAGATGGTGGGGAGGTGAGGGTATAGCACACTTGGCAGTCATTCTACCCATGCCTGGGGGACGATTCACAGGCAGAAAAACATTTCCATTGGCATGTTAGTTAGCTCAGAGCCCATCCTAGCTAGAAATACTGGCATCCTCCACATTTTTCTCCCTCTGTTTTTTGACAGAAGAATACTTTGTGCAAGGAGGTAATCAAGGGGTCCAGGAGGCCAGCAGCACTTCCACATCTTCAGTGCCCTTCTCTGAGGACATAAGTGCATAGCATCCTTTCTGGACAACAGCTAAGCACACTGAGAGGTGCGCAGTCTTTCCCTTCACTCCGTCTATGCTGAGGCCTTCCTCAGTGCCATCTCATGTCCTGCACAGGCGCTTAATGAGTTTCCAGGCCCTGGCAAGATTTCGCCTTTCTTCGTGAATCTCAGGGTGGGCCCTTTTCATTAATCTCCAAAGCATCTGGATCCTGTTTCTCTTATACAGGTTAAATAACTAAGCTTCTTGAGCCCCTCCATCTAAGCTCCATGAGAATGAAAGAGTGAACTACTTTCTGAGGGATTTGCCTCCATTCCATAATATCTTCCTTATATGAGTTGACAAGGTGCTGCGCCCCTTTGCCAGGAGTGGATGTCACCACAGAGTAGGGGATCATTTTAATTTTCGAAATGGGAGCAGCACATTGTGGGGTCAAACAGAAGCACGTATGAAATTTCTTTGAGAGGAACTCGATAGGTGTCTCCTCTATTTTTGATTGCTCTGTTTTCGCCTCTTGCCTGCCTTCTCTCTCATTTCCTTTGTGTCCTTTCTCTGGGACAGCCTTCCTAGCTGCCTGCTGAACTTCACTAAGTATTCTCTCCCGTCAGCTCTGTCTCCTAACCTCTTTCCTTTGCAGGAGGCTGGAACAGACCACCCTACATTACGCACCTCTTTTATTTCCCCTCCTCCACTGTGCCGCCTCCATTGACAATTTGACTAAACAAAATACATAGACTTTTGAGAGACAGTTAAATTGATACTTTCATTTAAGTCAACACGTTTTGTTAGAAATACACTGTTTTTCATTTTAACCAGAATACACCAGCAAGATTGACTAGATGACCCTCTTTGTATGACTTCTAGTTTGTTTATGTTTATTTTTATTAATTCTTTATCACTGGACTATTTCCATGTCTTTGACTTTATTTCTTTTAATTTGGAAACTAAGTTAATTCAAAGTTAATTCAAACACATGAACTCCCATGTATCTATCACTCAACTTTCACAATTATCCATGATTTGTCAATCTTGTTTTATTTATCTGCCACATATATTTTTCTTTTCTTCTATGTTTTAGAACAAACCCCAGACAGCACTTCATTACATTGTCCATATTTCAATGTATTCACTGACTTTTAACATTCATAAAGAAACAAAAAGATAGAAGGTATTAAAAAAATCATTAAACATTTTCATAAAACAAATTCGTAAATTTGTTTGGAAATGTAAAAAGTCAATTTATCTATGGTATAACAAAGTTAATTGTGTTTCATATTATTTCAGGTCCTCAGAGATAGGAATTCATGATAAAAGGCATATATTTTCAACTGGCATTTATTCTTAGTGTTTCCCAGATATATCTATTTACCACAGGGTTTCCACTCTTCTTGAGACCCATGGACTGGAACCAAAATATGACATTTCAAATAATATGTGAGAGGGAAGATAGTCATTGAGCATTGTACTCTGTGGTTTGCAACCAGTAGGGCAATGTATTTAGAAGTCTAAAATATCTTCATTTTGAAAATGTCAAGCTCACCCAGTGCCAAGTGGCTATTTAGTGTTGTCACACAATGGAAGTCACCGTGCATCAGTGGGTCAGAACCAAAGAATAGTGATGACGGCTTCCTGTTTGGTGTGTTCTCATTCCTGAGTTATTTTGTGCTTTCTTTTCCAACTGAGGTGAACTGTTTATTAAGCAAGTGTGGGATCCCAGAACGAAAGCCTCATTATGCTTAGAGTCCTCTGAGTTCTGTGGAGACAGGCAGAGAGAGGTGTCTATGGTTTCTACTGTTAAAATGTTTACTCTGTGTGAATTCCTTCCTCTTGGAATGAATTTGTTAGCTGGAAGCTGGGAAGTTGGCCTTTAGTCTGCCTCATATTACAGATCTTGCTTTGAGGGTAGGGGTAGCAGAGAATGGACCATCTTTGTAAGAAGTCTTAGACCCATTGTGGAGGGTTGAGGGTTCAGCTTGGAATTCATGATGCTGGCAGCTCCCAATATTTCTACGTGGGCAGGGGTTAAAAGGTGTTACTCTGGGGGGTTGTCTTAAAAATTGCATTTGCCTAGCACTTTATGTAAAATGTAGGGAATGTCAACTGTCCATATCAAAGAATGGGGGCATACATAGATTGTGGGGAGCTCAAAGTCTCTGCCACTGCTTCACATCTCTGCCTACATAGAATCCCACAGTCTCTTCTACCCTCCCAGGTTTCCATAGCAGATTTTCTCACAGTTTATTCTCTCACAGAAGTCTTAGGTAAGCTTGCCTGTGAATAAACCCACAGACAGCAGAGATCATTAACATTAATATATTTACATACTACCTACTTCCAATAATTTGAGGCAGCCCAGAGTACCCAGTTGTCCTCAGCTTTTTAAAAAATGATGCTCTTGACAGTGAATTGTGATCTGTATGCATAGGTGTAATTGACAGAGCTGATTCAGGACCACACAGTGCTTACAAGTTCCATTCTCTTTGTTTAGGGGTCTTTGAAGCTATCAAAAGGGTCTGTCTTGTTGGCTGTCCTTCTTTGCAGATTCCCTGCCAGGAAGATCCTCATTTAAAAGCCTAATTTCTTAATCTGGGAATGGACATCTAGAGGGTCTGTAGATCTCCTGCAATTGTGGGCAAAATTTATTGGGTAAAGACTTTTTCTGGAGAGCCCACATTTTTTCATTAGATTCTCAGATGATTCCATCCCCCAGAAAGGTTACAAACCATTGTTCACTATCAAGGTTTCTAGGTGGATTTAGGGAAAACTCAGAACTCCTACCTTCTTAGCCCTCAGTGCTGGTTTTCACCACTCAGTTGTCATTGCCCCATTACCCTGGGCAGCCTAAGAGGTGAGTCCCCTGTGTTTGAGCCCAGTGTCTCCATTTGTCTGGGATCTATCAGTTGTTATAGTGACAGGAATCCTAAAAGGGACTTCTTGTCAACGTTGTCAGAAAAGTCACATACTAACCATGAGAAGCTAAGTTTGACTCTCTCCCAAGGACTTGTCTAAAAGTCCAAAAGCAATGGGCTCTTTTTCACAAGCACTACACATGAATTTAGTGACAAGATGTCTACTTGATGTAGGTGAATTATGAGAGGTTGGTTCACTTCATCCCTTTCATGGTCCATGAATATCTAACACTTGCAGTTATTTTTAGCAATACGGTCAGGTGGACTCATACCAATTGTCATTTTCCACAAATGCTGATTCTCCTTTACCAAATACAGATGCAGGGAGTATGCCTGCAATGTCCCTGATCTACCGGGGCAGATGAATGGCATTTTAAAGATTATCCACAATAATGTTCACCTCCATGGATATGAATAGTTGAGATGTAAATATCATGAGTAGTGACAGGCTTTTTAATTATAGAAAAGGCCTTTCATTTGAAAAGCTGAAATACAGGCATATACAATTAGTACCATTACAAAGTTGCATAATTTGTCTTTAGACTAGGTATTTAAAGCTGATTCTGCCTTGATGTGGTTTTGGTTTTTTAAATTTTCTGCCTCGTATTTCTTGAGTTTCTGTTGTTGTTAAGCTCTGCATATATAAAGGACACTTGATCATCATTCTTCCAAACATCTCCTCAACGAGTAACTTCAGAACCTGCAGTTGAAGACCTCTAAAACAGTGTTTCCCAAACTGCAGTTTATAAACCTTAAGTGGATTGTGAAATCAATTTAGAGCATTGCAGCATGGACTTATTTTAATGAAATAGAGTATAAGATATCAGAAGGCATTATATATAGTAAGTATAAGTATTACTTTATGAAATTTTTGTTTAAGTTATTTAAATGTTTGTGCGTTTTGGCAGTTGTGTGCTGGAAAATGTTTAACAGCTTTGGGAGAAGAGATGTGTTTATATATGTACATAAATTTATTACGAGTTTTACCGACATAAAGGATATGTAGCTCGTAATTTAGAAATAATAATAATATACAATAATCTTTATTGTAAATTTCATGTAGCTAATTGATTCTCACAGAATGCTTTCATTAGTTTTTGTCAAACTTTTGTATCCATAGCCAACCTATGGTTGCAATTCAACTGCAATTTGACAAAATCAGACTATGAATAAATGCTTGATTTCTATCTGATTCAGCAACGAAGTCCCTTACATTATTGATGAATGAGTCCCTCACATTACTGATGAATGTATGTTTTCTGACATATACGTTAGTTGATATTTTCATTTACATAAACAAATAAGATGAAAGTGAAACAATGAAGACATGTAGGAACTTCACCAGTTCATCAGTGACACAAGTGAATCTTTGTTGAATCAGATAATAATTTGCAAATACTGGAAAAAATACTTCCTCAATTATTCTTGTGCTATTCACAATGTAACAGCTATAGACACTTTTAAATTAGAGTATCAACAAAAGAGTAAATCAAGCCCTGATTCATATGTTTGCCAATTTCTGTGGTGTAAACATTCCCACCAAGGCTATTTCAAGCTACCATTGTGACATCAAACTGGGAGTTGGAAAGAGATATGCAGCACATTATTAAATAATATACAAGAGACTTAACCTCAAGAGCAGAGATAATAGTAAAATATAGTAAAATAATTAGAAAGTGATGAGTTTTGAATATTTATTATCTTTGTTTTTAATATAACACATTTATTATAAGTTTATATAATTTAATTTTTACTAATGACTATTAATAACTGGCTCACAAAATTTATGAAAATGTAACAGTCTGCTCTCATGAGCCCACATGAGCTGGCCATAGCTCACTCCTGGTATCACATTGACAGTGTGAAGTGCATTTCTTACTGAAGGGTGTGGTAAAAAACAAGTTTGGTACACATGGCTGTAAAAATGTACTGCTAGTGCTGACACTCTCAGTGGCCAGTTGGTTTGGCATTAAACTTCACAGAGTTAACTATATATTAGAAGAGAACTGCAAGTTAGGCCATTTTCCTTATTTTCCTGCTAATTCTTTGAAATTTGATTCTTTAACATCTAAAATCAAATGTTCGCCTTTGTTTTACTTTTAGTTCAAGAGAACTTTACCCAAACATTCCAGATCAGACTCTCTTTCGGGCTCGTTTCCATGATCCTTTTAAATCTAGTGGGAACCACTAAGAATTTCACAAGTTTCAATCTCAAGGGGGCCCTCAGCTCTGCTCGGCTGTCCTACTACGTTTTCCCTTCTTGTTCTGTCGAGATGACTGCTTACTACTTTCTCCTCTTGTCTCAACCACCCTCCCCAGTCCTCACAACCCAGAGGTATCAGAGGTTACCATGTTTAATATTTTGATATAGCTTTCTAGCTTTTTCTATATAGATATGTAGACTTTGCCTCTCCCCCAGCTTTACTGAGATATGACTGACAAGTAAAAATTAAATAGTTAAGGTGTACACGTGATGTTTTGATATACATATATACATTGTGAAATGATTACCACAATCAGGCTAATTAACATATCCATTACCTCACATAGTTACCTTTTTTGTAGTGAAAACACTTCAGATCTATTCTCTTAGCAAATTTCAAGTATACAATATATTTATATAACACATCATGATAGTGATTTTGTTTCCTTTGTACATGTAACCAGCAGTGAGATTGCTGGATCATATGGTAGTGCTATTTTTAATTTTTTAAGTACCTTTATACTGTTTTCCATAATGGCTGTGGACTTTGCTTTTTAATGAACTCATCATATATAAGAATGTTCTTATTAAAAATATTATTTGTGACACCTTCAGCAGGGGGAAACCTGCAGTGGAGCCTGAGGTGGTGGCCATGGCCTGGAAACTATAACCCACCTCCCTAAACTGGTTAATGGTGATATGGAAGATCCATCTGATGGTGGAATAGATGGTCCCCAGCGTCACTCTCTCCCACAAATCAACTAATTTACAGCTATTAAAAAGCAATGACAGCCAAGCTGGGGCTGCTAGAGCTCAGGGGAAGAGTAGGAGAGACCTATGGAGTGCAGGAAGGCCAGAGAAGCCATGATGATGAGAGAAAGAAAAAACCGCTCTGACTATCTGGAGCCCTGGCTGCTTCCAGGCTGGAGCTGCTGAGCGCATGGAGCAGGAGCCAGCAAAAAGCCACAACTGTGCTACCTTCAGATGAAGTTGCTTGGAGGTGTCAGGGGAGAAGAGGGCCTTGGTGGACCCCAGGCCAGTAAGACCACTAATAGGGTTCCCATGGACCCACATAGGAGCAAAAAGACACAACAACTGAAAAAAAAGAGCCACTCAGAGGTGGGTGAAAGCCACTCAGAGGCTGGTGAGTCATCGTAAGGGACCGGTGCATGGCCTGTGTTTGGAGTGGGGGGGGGGGGGGAGATGGGCCCACCAGGGGAACACTGGAGCACAACAAGGACAGTTGATCTGCCCCCAACTAACATAGGACCACTCAGAGAAAACTGGTCAGGAATATAGAATTGCATGGTGTGCAGTTGGATGAAAAGACTCAGGCCTGGACCAGTGTTTCTACATAACCCAGGTGCAACGGATTTCACTAGAACCAGAAGTACCTATAAAGTCATCCATTAAAACCTGAGCTGCACAAAAAGCCTTTCCCAAGGAATCAGCAGCAAAGCAGCAATTTAGCTCAACCACAGAGCTCAAGTACTGGTCCCCACAGGAAGCTCCCCAACTTTAGAAGTAAGCAAAGGACAACAAATTAGTTCCAGCACAGAGTTTAAGTGGTGGGAACAGCAAATAATCCAACACAGAACTGAAAGAAAAAACAGAGTACCGACAACCAGAGACAAAGTTTGATATTAACTAGTAAGGGTCTCATTTCACCAAAGAACACCTATAACCCCTAGAATGACCCAAAGTCCCCTGGGCTACCAAGCCAGAAAGGAGGGACACCAAGCACACCACCTGTGCCATGGGGCCTGCCCAGGGTCCTAAGGTATGGAGCCGAGGACTGGACCCTCCACCCACAACCAGGCACACCACCATCATCACCACCGCCTAGGTAAGGAGCATGCCAAAAACATCACCTCCATGTGGGTGGCCTACCACAATAACCACGGCTGCCACGAAAGCAGCTATATGCCACAACCACTGTGCAGATGGTCCTCCAGCTGCTGGAGTGCATTGACACAAGGAGAGTCACCAGCAGAGACCAAAGGAAAAAAGAGGATGTCTCTCTCCATGAAGCCCATTTCAGAGTGAAAGAAGAAGCTTCTGCTCTGCGATAATATTGGGGGACCTGAACACACCTCTCAGCATTGGAAAGATCATCTAGGAAACAAATCAATAGAGTAACCATTATTCTTTTAGAAGGAGAGAAGAAATTTAGGGTTATCAGTGTTGAGGGGGGAGCGAGATGGGGATTGCAAAAGATTGGACAAGGGGCATAAAGAATAAGTACGATTTGTAACAATATACATGCTAGTAATATTGATTTGATCAACATATGTCAATGTTGAGCCTTACAAATATGTATAATCAAGTATGATTCAATAAAAATTTGAAAATAAATAAATAGAAATAAATAAATATAAAAATAAAAATATTATTTGTAACTCTTCACTAAATAATAATAGCTAATATTTATTGAACAATTGCTCTATGTCTACCACCACTGTGTGTAAGTATGCAAGCCAGGGAAACCCAATTTGAAACTACTGAAGCAATAAGAACATATATTGGTGCATCTAACTTCCAATGTAGATGCTTGATGATGTCATGCAGGAGCCAGGTCCTCTCCATTTTTTTACACTACTTGACACAGTGTTGGCTTCATTCTTTGAGTGGTTTCTGCCTTGCTCATAGCTGCAGCAGCAATCAGGATGTATGCCTCTTTGTTTACATCCAGCAAGGGCAAGAGACTTTGATTAACCATAGTTTCTTTCCAGAAGACCCCAGGTAGGCTTGTCTCATGCCTCATTAGTCCAAATTGGCTGTGTCCCTCTTTTCCATGAAAAACCAGTGTGATTGAGATTTCCATCATCAGCTCAGACTAAAAGAAAGGGGGGAATGGATGTTGAGGAGTCACCCACAGTTCCTCACCATGGCACTCAGGTTAGTATTTTTTTTAAGGCAGATGTGTAGAAATACTCAGGGTATTTTTAAATCCTGCTTTGTTATCTCCTTTTTAATTTAGTAACATATCGTGGGCATTTTTCAATTTTTCTTCTAAAATGTAGTTTATAGCAACTGCATTATCCATTTATTCAATATTTAATATAATTGGCATCCTAACTTAATAGATACAAATAAAATTTTTGAAATAAATCCTTACTATCTAGCTCTTGCTTCCCATTTTTCAATTTTTCTTCTAAAATGTAGTTTATAGCAACTGCATTATCCATTTATTCAATATTTAATATAATTGGCATCCTAACTTAATAGATACAAATAAAATTTTTGAAATAAATCCTTACTATCTAGCTCTTGCTTCCAATATCTGAGAAAAAAAAAAAAAAAAAAAAAAATTGAGCCAAATAAATTTTTGAAAAATGTCTCAGTATCTAAACTCTCATTACTCACTCCCCAAAGCTCAGAAATCAAATGGAGTTAGTGAACACGGTATGCTGCACTATCTCAACGTAGGTACCACGTGAGGAATACTTGCACACACCAAGCGCTGCCCTAAGCGCTAGGCAAACAGTGGTACAAGCAAACCCAGCAGTGCCTGTCCTCACAGGGCTAAAGCAGAGTGTGCAGACAGACATCAGGCAAATAATTACATAGGTAAGTACTTCATTACAGTACTGCTAAGTGCTATAGAGGGAAACAAGAGGGGCTAAGGAAAATGAGTGACATGTCTTAACTTCCTCTGGTGGGTCTAGGAAGCTTATCTGAGAAAATTAACATTTGGGCCAGAATGAGAAGGATTAGTAGGACCTGGCCAAGCAAGGAATAGAGGGAAAACATTCTACTGGAATGTGTCATAATTTATTTAACCAATCCCATATAGCTGAATTTTTGGATTTTTTGTTTAACTTTTAAGAACATCTATGATAAAATCCATGTGTTTAAATCATTTGTAAAACTGAGTATTTTCTCAGGATAAAATTCTGAATGTTTTCTCAGGAAGTGAAGTTGCTAGGCCAAAAGATAGGAACATTTTTAAAGCTTTTCTTCTTTTTAATAAATTTACATTCCCACAAGCAGTGGGTGAGAGTGCCATTTTCCCTGCGACCTAATCAACATCTGACATTATATTTTTAAAACATCTTTGACAATTTGATGGGAGAACCATTATTCCTTTTGTATTTCTTTGTATTTGTATTTCTTTGAACACTAGTTAATGTAGTTGAGCATTGTTATATTTTTATTAATTTAGGCTTGTCCTTTAAATAATAATAGTTACTCACTCATGAGCAAAATGCTGTCTGTAAAGGATACTTATGGCAGCATTTTAAAAATAATAGTAAAAGATTTGGAAATTACCCAACTCTCCATCACTGTGGACTGCCTAAATGAAAATAGTTCATCTATGCAACGGACAACTGTGTATCCATTTTTTAAAAAAGCATAAAGAGAACAAGGAACCTCATCATAAAAGCGATTGCTAAGAAGGAATATGGGTGCAGAACAAGTGTGCCAAATAGAAGAAAGGCACAGGGATGAAAGGGAGATTTTTTATCTATAATCTTTTGTACTTTAAATTTTTAATTTATATGACTATATTGCATATTTAAAAGTAAATAATTCTTAAAACAATAATGATGGATAATATCTTAGAAGCGTTTACTGTTTACCAAGCATTGTGCCAACAACACCGTGTACATCACCAGTAACTTCCCTACTTCCCAAATCTTGACTTCAAGCATCCACTCACTGATTATTACCTCCTATTCCACAACCCACTCCTGTACCCCAAACCCCACAATTCTCAGGTTCATCACAACCTCTAGTCTTTAGGCCCCTATCACAGTCTCTTCGTGGCCTCCCTTTCCTCCAGCAGCAGAGTTCCATGTGCATGATTATAACAGCTTCCTTACTAACATCCCAATCCCCTCACCTTTCTCTATATCACACTGCCTGGCAAAAGCCCACCCTGGTTAAACCCGACTCTTTCCCACACTCTCTAGTACTGCATCTACAGACCCACCTGCATCTAAACAGAAAACCACTGCTTGGCCTCCAGTTACTACTGATGAAGTGCTCCTCTTCAAGGCCAGTCCTTCCCCTCTCTTTTGCTTGCTCCTCTATTTATACATTTCTTCTCTCTTCCTCTATGGGATCACTCTAGTAGCATACAAATGGGTTCTGCAAATGGGCATATAGATGGGCTCTAACCTCTTGCTTTCCTCTCCCCACACTGCTTTCCTGCCAATTTCCTGCTTTCCTTCAGAGCAAACCAAAAAGAGCTGTATTACTTTAGCTAATCTTCACTCCCATTAATAGGTTGACCCACGCCAGTCTCGCGTCCGGCCCCACCATCCCACAATGCAGTGCTTGGCAAGGTCAGACTCCATATTGCCAAATCCAGTGGTCACTGCTCTGTCCTCATTCTCAGTCTTTCAGCAGAATCTGGCAGTCTCCCCTTTTCTGAATCCCTTACCTCTTTTGGCTCCCACAATCCCACGTACTTCTGATTTTTCTCTTCTTCACTGACCGTATCTTCTCAGTTTCATCTCTAACTATTGTAGCATTCCAGGGCTTGGTCCCAGGCCCTTTTCCCTTGTCTATCTACTGTCTCTCCCCAGGCAACTTTCTATAGCATCTATTTGCTGATGCCTCCCAAACTCATATCTCCAGATGTGACATTTTCCCTCATCTGCAGATTGTCTAACAGCTGGCCATGTCAGCATCTTTACTGGGACGTCTAAGGGCATCTAAAGCGTTACAAGCAAAGCAGAACTCTGGATTCCCCACCCTCATTCTTCCAACTCTTCCTTCTCCAGTCTTCCTAACCTCAGCAAATGGAAATCCCAAATTACAAGTCAAAGTCCTGCTGGAAGACAGAAACAATATCAGGCATTCAAACAGAGAATCGTTAACCAGGTATAAAGTCGTTAATTAGAAACTAGGCATAAAGTTGCTAACTAAAAGGGTTAAAATAGGACTCTAAGATGTCCTTGAGGTAGCAACCGCAGGAAGCAGCTATCGCCCTAAAGGCTGAGGGAACAAAAGGAAGAGGTTGGAATTATTAACATTTAGAGACATAGAGGAGGAGCTCCCTGCAGAGCTGAAACCCAGCGGAGGGCACTCTGCTTGGCTGGTGCTGCTGTCTCTTCAAGGAGGGCATGAGAAAATTATTTCTGCAAGTTTTGGAAAAACTGCAACGTGGATTCAACTGCTGCTACAGGAGAACAGCTGCTGCCGAGCGGAAGAGGCTTTGCCAGGATGATGTGCTCAGAAACAGGAAGCAGTGGGGAAAAGCAAGTCGCTTCTTCCTCCTCGGGCTTTGCATGTCCCTCTAGCACCTGAAATTAGCAAGGCTTAACTTGAAACCAGCTGGCAAAGCAGAAAAGTGGTTTGCCGAGTCCCAGCCCTGGTACCACAGTGCAGAGTGTGGAAGGGTAGGTTTGGAGCTGGAGGCAATAAACAATTTCATCACCATCACAGCATCTGCCTAGTTGATAAAGACAAATGGGTAGGAGTGATCATTGTTTCCTCCTGTTACTCCTCGTATCCGATCCATCACCACATCCTGAAATTTCTGCCTCCAAAATATGTTCTAAATCTGCTCACTTCTCTCCATCCCCTCTGCCACCCCCCCCCCCAGCCAAAATCACCATCATCAATGGTAAATGAGTGCAATGGTCTTCTAGCTGGTATTCCTGCCTCCTTACCTCTTGACATGTACTCTTCTCGCAGTAATCTGAACGGTCTTTTAAAAACATAAACACTCTTTCCTTTTTAATTCCACGTGTAAGTGAGATCATGCAGAATTTGTCTTTCTGTGTCTGACTTATTTCATTTAGTATAATGTCCTCCAGGTTCATCTATATTATCACAAATTGCAGTATCTCCTTTTTAAGGGCAAAATATATTCCATTGTATATATTATATATATATATATATATATACGCACCATGATTTCTTTCTTCATTCATCTGTCACTGGACACTTAGGTTGTTTCCATATCTCAGCTATTGTGAATAATGTGGCAATAGACATGGGAGCTCAGATATCTCTTTGACATTCTGATGGCATTTCCTCTGGGTATATATCCAGTAGTGGGATTGCTGGGTCCTATGCTAGTTCTAGTTTTAATTTGTTTGAGGATCCTTCATGCTGTTTTCCATAATGGCTGTACCGATCTACATTCCCACCAGCAGTGTACAAGGGTTCCCTTTTCTCCACACCCTCACCAACACTTGTTATGTCTTGACATTTTGACAGCAGCCATCTTAACAGATGTGAGGTGATATCTCACTGTGGTTTTGATTTGCATTTCCCTGATGATCTCCCTCCTACATGGAATCTTACAAAAAAAAAAGTCAGCAAATAGAAACAGAGAGTAGAACCATGGTTACCAGGGGTGTGGAGGGGGAGGAAATGGAGACAAGTAGGTCAAAAGGTGTAGTTAGGTAGGATGAGTAACTGTACAGATCTAACGTACAGCATGATAATTATAGTTAATACTATTGTATACTGAAAATTTGCTGAGATTTTAGGTGTTCAGAGTTACAAAGGTAGCTATGGAAGCTAATGTATATGTTAATTTATTTGACTGTGCTAACCATTTCACTACGTATATGCATATCAAAACGTCATGCTGTACTCCTCAACTATATACAATAAAAAGAAATTAAACAACAGCAACAACATAAACTAAAGACTTCTCACTGTACATAGAATAAACCTAAGCTCACTATAGCCTGGATTGTCCTTCTGACTTCGTCTTACATCACTCTCGCTGTACCTTTGAGCGTGCAAAGTTGGATCCAGCCTCAGGCCTTTGTCTCACTCTTTCCTCTGCCTGGACCCCTCTCTCCCAACCCCCACCTTCTCCACAGAGCTGGCTCCTTCTCAACATTCACAGCTCAGCTCAGATGTCACCTTCTCGGAGTGGACTTCCCAGACTACCCATTCTAAAGTGGTGCCCTTTAGAGGCAATTACAATTATCTTGTTCATTTATTTGTTACTGTGGCCCAATTCCCCCACTAGAATGAAAGCCTGAAGGAATGGGGACATTGCTTTATTCACCACTCTCTCCTCAGCACCTGGGTAAATGCTGGCAAATAGAAGACATTTTTTTTTTTTTTTGCTTACTTCATCGTTTATTTATCATTTATTGAGGGCTAAATAGAAGACATTTAATAAATGTTTGTCCAATTAATGAATTTCATATAGTCCTTAGAACAATTTTTTCCCATTATACAGATGAGGAAATAAAGATACAGAGAGGATAAACAAATTTTTCAATGAGAGGGAAAGAAAAAAAGATTTGTACCAACATGGTTTAACTGTAGTCAAAACTCATAATACCACCTTTTTAGCCTTTATTTGTAGATGTAACTCCTAGATTGCATGCTTCTCCAAAAGAACTATAAATAATTTGTTCTCTTTGTCTCTTGAGAAACATATCCATTAGCAGTTCACAATCATCTGCTCTACTGTGGAAGCAACCTTTTCATTGCAACTTCTAAAAGTCATAAAGGAAATTGACAGCCAGCTTTTTGAATGAGCAGTGTTGATTATTTTAAGAAAATATAATTTTTCTAAATGCTATCATCCACAAATAGGTTTTAGGAAAGAATACCAAAGGTGACATAAGTCTTCCTTTCTGAAAAAGAAAGCCAAGGGTTGGAGTCAGATTCGTAAATGGAACACAATTTGTTCATCTGAGCTTTATCTCAGATATTTCTGCTGATCTCAGTTGGCTGCTCAGAGTCTAACTGATCTGCTTTGTCTGTCACAACTCTCTAGTTCACATGAAGAAACAAGAAAAACATTCTCAGATCTTGTATCACTTAAAAAAAATTCAAGTTATTAATCTGGGAGGGATTTAACAGAGGTAGAATCGGCATTATCTCAAATTTCCCATGAGTATGCCAGCCATAATGAAAGGTTGCTAAGAAATACCTCATTTCCATCAAAGAACCACTTTAAGGAAATGAAGCCATGGGTGTTTCCCACCGCCCCAGGCTGTAAAGCCCTTCTAAACAGGTTCATTTTAGTTCCTTGGGTATTAGCTAGAATCATACTGGAAAATCTCCACAAGATGAAATAGTAATATGTTCCTAAATTATGGGATTATTTTCTGTGCTTCAAGCATTTAAATTATCTACATAGATTAGCTGTGAGCAAATATTTCATGATATGGTCTACATGTGTTACCTTGCCTCTTGTTAAGCTGATAATTCTTCAGATTGCTAAAATTTCCCACCAATATGTGTCTGATTTATACAGCTCCTGACTTTCCAGTAATTTCTTCCATCAGAAATTGGCTTAAGACAAAGAAGTGGAGAGCTAAGGAGACTGGAATGCGCTAAGTGGGACACATGAGGAAATAAATTCTGTTTATGTTAGGAAGAATATATAACATACTGCAAACATGCTATACATGTTCTCATTCCCAAATCCTATTTGAAAGTTTCCTGGCCTTATGCCTAGCAGGGGCGAGAAGGTATGGTAAAACCATCTCATACTCATCTTCTATAGCTTTGCTGATATTCAAGGTCAGTCACTGCTTGGGTCCTAGTGCCAATTTTCTCATCACGACACAAAAAGTCTGTTATTCCCCTCCGACCCCAATGCCAGGAGTATGATAGGGTAGGCATTTTTTGCCTTGTTCTATGACTTTAATGTCCTAGGAAATACTACACTATGCATCTCATCTTATCAGATTGGCAAAGAATACAAGCCTGACAATATCCAGTGCTGACAAGGATGTAGAACAATGAGAACATTCATACAATGCTGATGGGAATACAAATTGGTCAATCCCCTTGGAAATCAACTTGTCAATATTTAAAATAGTTGAAAATCTGCGTAATCTCAGACCTAGGAGCACTACTTCTAGGAACAAATTTTGAATGTCTGCATAAGAAAACCCTTATAAGAATGTTTATTACAGCTTTATTGGTAATTGTAAAAATTGGAAACAGGCCAGATTTCCATCAAAAGTCAAATAGATAAATTGTAGCATATTTAATACAATAGAATGCTCTATAGCAATTACAATGAATGCGTTAGAGCTGCATGTTTCAACACGGATACATCTTTAAAATGCGATCTTAAGCAAAGTTTTAAAAAGCAAGTTGCAGAAGGATGTGCACAGTATATACTATTTATATTATGTTTAAAAACACACAAAACAATCATCTGTGTTGTTAACAGATATCGTCTTATATAGAAAGGGCGTAAAAACTTGAATGGAATTGGCAAACACCAAATTCAGGGTATGCAGGGGTTTTGACAGGGTATTCAGAGAAGTTGGGCACAGAATACAGGAACTTCAAATACATCTGTAATTTATTTGCTAAAACAAATACAGGATCTGAAAAAAGTATAGCAAAATGTTAAAATTTTACAAAGTTGGGCAGTGGATATATTGATGATGGTCATATTATTCTCTATACTTCCCTATTTTTGAAGTGTTAGGGAAAAACCATTACTGCTGTGGGTAGTTTGTTTTCATTCAGTAAACGTGGGTTGAGCATCTTCTGTGTGTCAGACATTATGCTAAGTGCTAGGAGTCAGACACCCTGTCCTCAAAGGATTTAGAATCTAGTGGAGACTGATCCTGAAACCAACCCCTCTGTCTCATGGCAATTAATTTGTACCTCTGTTATCACCTTCTGCCTTATAATTTCAGGTTTCATGACATCTTTCCTTCTATATCAGTGCTATCCAAAAGAACTTTCTGCACCAACCAAAATATTCTATATTTGTGCTGTGCAATATGGTAGCCACTAGTCACCACTAGCTATTAAACACTTGAAATGTGGCTAATGTGACTGAGGAATTAAGTTTTTAACTTTAATTAATTTTATTTTAAATAGCCACATGTTGCTAGCAGCTACCACATTGGATATCACAGTAGAGTATATGCCCTTTCTCATTTTTATAGCCTCTGCCTGAAGTCCCACTTTCACCCTCAGAGCACCTAGCAAGGTACTCCATCTCACAGAAGGAATTTAATAATATCTATTGAATTGAATTCTGAAATTAAGTCCTTGTGGTGCAGTTACCTTCCATGTGCTCCAGGGAAATTCACTTAACCTCTGTATAACCATTCGTTTATTTACCAAACATGTTCTGTACATCTGTGTTGAGCCAGGGGATATAATAATAGATAAAACATAGCAGCTTTCCTTAAGGAATTCATAGTCTTGCCTGGGCAATAGTTGTCTTAGAAATAAAATGAGAAGGTTAATCTTGAAGATTTCTAAGATATCTTCCAGACCTAACATTCTACAAATACATTCATTGAATTGTTCATTTGTGCCTATGATTACTTTGAGAATTTATGCAAATTGGGAATAAATCAATAAAATGAAGATATCTAAATTTTTAGAGAGCCCTTTGGTTTCATTCATTCATTCATTCATTTAACAAATATTTATTGAACACTATCTATGGGTGTTTTGATCCCCTCCTCTTTACCCCACTGGTGAGAGAGCAAATCTCACCCTAGCATTATGGGGATCGCCAGACACCCAGCACCTGACAGTGGACAGACGGGATTGATAGCAGTTTAATAGTCACATTAGTCATAGCAGTATGAAGAACAGTGTGTGCCTGGTCCGTTTGATAAGGAGGGTTGCTTGGCTAGGGGACCTTATTCATGGGGGCATAATGGGGTAGAGGAGCTTGCAGTTGGGCCATTCGAGGCCCTCCTGATTTTACCAGATGTCAAGACAGTACATAATATTGAACCCCAATTTTAGATCTTACACCACAATAGACCAGGCATTTTCATTATGCTAGGCACCCTCATGGGCAAGACAAGAACAGATGGTTCCTGCCCTCACAGGTCTTATAGTTAAAGTTCAGGGGCATTTGGTGGAATTAGCGGACTATAATGTGGTTTACAACACAGACAATTCTCTAACCTGGTCGTGGGTCCCAGGGCCCAACGGCATGGAGAATGGTGAATGGCTTCTTTTGGCCACTAGAGGGCATTTCCTGCTTTCTGCATAGACTCACATTTCCTTGGGTTTTCATTAAAATTGTGAGTTCGGTGTGTGGATTGATTCTTAACTGGCACAGATCAGAATCACTTGAAAAAAATTTTTAAACAGAGATTCACTTCCAAAGATTCTATAAAATAGGAGAAAGGTTGAGTGAGTTTGGGCCTCTGTAATTTGGAAATGTTTCCCACGTGATTCTGATAGGTAAGCGGAGATGAACAACCAAACATTTTAGGAAGATCGCCTACATCCCGATTTTCGGGGGTTCCCATTTTAGTTTTTTATGTCACATGTGTAGTCAGCCTATCACTGCCTAAACAACTAACACTTTTGGGTTGAATTTTAAAGTAAAATTTGATCATTCTTGGGTTTAGGATTCTACTTTATTGATTTTTAAATTTTCAATATCTTCCTATTTTTGTCTAGATTCTCTGTGTTCTGAATTAAACATAAAGAATGAGAAAGCTGGCAGAAGTAACAAAAGGTGAGGAAAGATGAGACCTGTTTTGAAAACAAAGCTCTGGAGAAACTATGTGCAGATCATGTTCTTCAGGGGCCTGGCACTTGGTGGCATCCAACACCCATGATCAACACCATTTATAAACCCCAATGTGTAACACCATAATATGCCTACCAACAATTCACAGAGATCGAATCAATATGTGAAACCCTTGATATAATGTGTCCTCGTGGCACAAGGAGGTGCTCATCAGGTAGCTGCAGGGTGTGCTGGTCACCTGTAGAGCGAAGGTCCCCTGGTGGACCCAAGTTCCTGGCCCACCTCAGCCCCCACCAGCTCTCATAAGACTTATGACCACTGAGTCTGTGTTTCTGCAGTGCTCTCCCCAAGTAGAGTACTGTTGTTGGGGGCATGAAATGACATAAGGTATGTTAAAGCCATTTATAGTCATAGCTAAAACCAAAACAGCCCAGACCTCACCATACTCAGCCTGTGCGTGCCAACAAGGTCACATTGACATTCGTGCTGAATTATAATGATGTCCTACCTAAGAAGGAAGGTTGCCAGGCTCTGTTGGTCTAAATACCAACAGCGTTGCCCTGAGTCTAAATACCAAAGCTGCGTTGAGTTTTGAAGCGAAGTGGAGGTGGAAAGGCTGGCCCCACCACCAACCCCGTGCTGTGCTTGTCACCTAGATTGCTAAATTCCCATGCTTGGAAACCAGCTGCGTTGGTTTTGGCTCCAGATGAGCCCTCCTGGCCATTGTGAACCTGTATGAGCTTTGGGGGTGAGGGAGGGGGCAGCCAAAAGAGATGGGATATTTTGCCTCCCCGTTCTATTTTCCTCATTCACCCTCCCCCATCTCTCTCCCAAGCCAGATACAAAATTCTCTTCTCCTTCTGTTCAAAAAACGAATGCTCTCAAGCATTCACTTCTGCAAGTAGATACCTGAAGGAGTTCCCCGCCTGCAAATAGCTCCAGTCTGAACGGAGTCAAGGCTCAGGTAGGGCACCTTGCCACCAACAAAGATTGACAGGGTTATCATCCCTGTCTCCTGACTTGTTCCCATCTCATTTGATTCTGAAAAACGAGAAGTAAAGGGCCATAATAATTCAGAACGACCTCATTTTCTTTCACTTTAACTCTGACTCACTGAGTATTTAGGTGTTCTCTTTCTGTTAAAGTTTCGTTGTGTTGGTTTTTATTGTTATTGTTGCTTTGAGTGAAATGGGATCCCCCGAAACCTTAAGTGAGTTTTTGAGTGATATATTTCTGGTTGCTTGTTTTAAAATCAGTGTAATTATGTGATTATAAAATATTCCATGAAAAACATTGAAAGGAAGACTCCAGGCAAAAGAACCACAGAGTTATTTAAGGATTATAGACTTCCTTTCAAAGCATAATTCATAATTTACGCTAAATTACGAAAGATGTGCTCTCTGGAAGAGTTCTAGAAAAGGCAAGTTGTTCTCCTTTTAGGTAAGCTGACGATCCATTCCTGCCCTCTGGTGATTTTGAAAATACACAAAATACAATTCTATTTATTAATTGTCAGGAAAAAATTTTCTAAGCTCCCAGGGCTAAATTATCAGTGCCCCTTTCCAACCAAGGTGGTTAAATAACGGCAGACAGTGTATCTGGTCGTGGGGAGATGCCCAGCAGAGCTGCAAACTGAGCATGCTGGGACCTTACTGGCTGAAGAACTACTCCATCGCTACTTTTTATTTTTTTCTTCTCTTTAAACCTAGTTAAGGAGGCTCATTTATGAGCCAATGCAAATCAGACGTTCCTCAGTGTTTGCTTCTGAATTACTCACTTGTATCCCTTACTCTACCACACAGGATAGAACAAGAATTCACCAAATAATAACTTGAAGGGGGTTGTCTCAATGTCCAAGACATCTAACAAAATTGGAAGTTTGCTCCAGAGGCATGGGTGTGTCAGGGTGTGGACTTATACATAATCCTGTCTTGAACTAAACATGTAATTAGAAATTCCATATCAGATATACCTACTTCAGGTGGTGCAACCAAAAAGAATAATAATAACATCTGTATTACAACAAGTAACGAGTTATCTATTATGAATCTTGCCTCCCTTTTTCATAATTGTCCTCCATTTACAAAATGCATTTCTAGGCAAATCAAGCTTCTCAAGAGAGTATGAAAACTCTCTTGTTTTGTGTAGGTTTTTCTTGTTTTATAAAGCCAAGCCATAACTTTAGCAGCTAATAATACCATCTACCATTTTGTGGAATGCCTGCGTACTACCGACAGGTACCATGCTAGGCCTTTTACACACCAGGTCTCATTTAACCTCCTAACAACCCTTGAAGTAGGTACTATTATTTTACCTATTTTACAGATGTGGAAACCAAGGATCAGAAAGGTTAAGCAGCTTGCTCAAATCACCCAATAGTAAAGGATGGATAAGGCGCCTGTATGCAGTTGTGTAGGTCATTCCCTGCTCATAAAGGCACCCAACCGAGGGAATAAATAGAGGCTGAAATCAAGCCTGAGTTTCCCTTGCCCAGCCACACACTGGCAGGGCTGTGCCCATCCAGAGGGGATGCCCTTGTCTAATACAAACAAAAGCCCTAATGGGATAACAGAGCCCTGAGAATAGAACCTGGAGTCAATGCCACTGGGCTGATGCCAGATCCCCCAGGCTTCACACTATACTACCCTGCCAAGAACAGTTCACAGACTATTTCACTCTTTTCTACTGGCTGGGCTTGAGGGTGGACACAGGGGGAAGGATGAGTCTATCCCCAAAAGGAAGTGGATAGATGCCCTGTAACTTTGGAGTAGCCTGGTTTTCTGGTTTGATGGGAAGGTTAGTGATTGGGAGCAGCAGCCAAACATTGTCCTGGAAACTGCCAATGGCCTGACCCCTGGGAGGCTTTCCTGGTCCACTTTACGGAGCTCATCCAACTGTAGGAGTCAAGGTGGCTCTGGGGAATGGGTGTAAATGCTCTGATGAGAGACATCATTTCAGTGCAATGAGCCAATGGACAGGAATCCTCAGGCTGGCTCCACTGCAGGCTGGCATTTTGACCTTCAGCCAGTCACTTAACCTCAGTGACTTCTTTTCCATCTGAAAATACATAAAATGATAATAGGTGTCCCTAAAGTCCCCAAGGGAATGGTGCTCAGAAGTAACACTAGGAAACATTTTAAAGCAGGCAAATTCTATTTTTGATACTTAAAGCATCTGTCCAGCCCTTTTTTCTATATTTCTCTTTCCCGTCGATGTTCTCTTCTTTCCTAATCTTTCTATGGGATGGAAGGAATGAGCTGATAAAAACTAATTAGCATTATAAATGTTAGGGATTAAAAATAGCGACTTTCCCAAAACTATCTTTATACCATAGAAAAGGCAGGAAAGGCTTTGCCCCAAGTATCCGATAGCTATTAGGTAAATTTTAGCAACGGATGAGGATTTAATTTCTTCCTCAAGCCTGTAAATCCCAAAGGTAAGCAATTAAGGATTAGGCTGTCCTGGGAAAGCTTTGTAAAGTATGTTTTTAAAAAAATCACATGTCTATATCTACTTGGTGGAATATTACATATATATAAATGGTCATTTAATGAAGACTATGAGACAGCACCAGAGACAACTCCTGGATATAATATGGTATGTAAAAAACAGGACCCCAAAACATGTTGGCTATGGGACACAACTACATAAAAATGACATATATAAATAAACAGAGAGAGCCTGGAAAGCAATATAGAACAATAAAAGCAATTAGTTGTAATGGTGGGATAGTAAGTGGTTTTAAAATTTTTATTGAACATCAGAAGTATGAAATAAATTTACAAATATTTAAAAAAGGTAATTTCATCACTTAAAAAACATTTATAGAAAATTGACATCAGCAATTGAATTCTTTATTGTCATAATTTCAGACTGTTAATACATCTTTTCTTTTAGTTGGTACAAGATATTTTAAGATTTAACATTTCCATAATGATCATTGTTTTTTGCCAATATAAACACATTGTGTCATCAACCAAATGCTTGAGAATCTTTATATTGAGAAGTTACATTCATCTAAGAAGAATTTGTCAAGGTTCTTTTAAAAATAAACCCTGGTCAAATAGTATATGACAACAGCATGGTGATTCTGAGGACAGAGAATAGTATGGGGAAACTCCATACCTCAGAACTTTTACTTAGAGTAAGTCAGAGGTACATGCTTTGTAAATGTTCACCAAACGGATGAGCGGGTCAGTTCCCACGAGTGTTCAGATGAGTCTAAAATCTCCTTTAGTTTAATCACCACCTTTGCAGGGATTTTTGAATGAACACTCACAAGTGCCTGTTAGGCAGAGAGCTAATAATTATGACATTCCCATATCCCAAATAAGAGAGAGCATTTTCCCTGTAAATGTAATTTGTGCTCTATTGTGAAGGAAAAATTAGAATAGAAATTTCAGACATTGCAACTAGCTTTCTGCTTCATTGGCTTTAAAGATTTTTTTCCACATACACACCTGGGAGTTTCTTATCTTTTTACACTACCCTCCTGTTCTTCCCCTTAAAAAGCAAACTTGTTAAATCATAGATTGCCAAACAGGCTGCCAAAATAAGAAGGAACTTTACCAGTTGTTTGGTTCAACTGGCTCATTTACAGATGAGAAAACTGAGGCTCGGAAGGTAAAATGACTTGCCAAGGTCACACAACAGGTTAGGAACAAAATCAGGACCCTTTATTTTCTTTGGGCACATATCCTGCACTAAGATCTGCCAGTCCATGGCATAAATTTAAATTAATGAGCCCTCCCACCCCAACTGTAAAAGTAATATATGTTCTTATATGAAATATAAAATATATAAATATTAAAAAGTTTAAAGAAAAATATAAAAATTACTCATAATTCTACCACCCAGAGATAACTACCATTAGCACATATATATTTCTGGTCCTTTGGGCACCACTTCAGATGGACAGGAGCATGGGGTCACAAACGTGCGGGGGGCTGGGGGACACTATGCATGGTTGAGCTCTGGTCAAGGGTAGGATTACTGTGGGACATGATTCTACTTCTTTGGCTTCCCTCATGGAACAACCTTGGCATGTGGAGCCCAGGATAATCTATGAAAGGGACTTACATCATGTTCATTACCAGCCATATTCATCTTGGGCATATTAGTCAGCCTTCAGAACAGTGAGAAAATAAATTTCTGTTTAAGCCACCCAGTCTATGGTATTTTGTTATGGCAGCCCAAGATGACTAATAGATTTTGGTAACAAGAAGCAGGGTACTGCTGTAACAAATACCTAAATATGTTGAAATTGCTTTGGAACTGGGTAATGGATAGAGGATGGAGTTTGAGATCAGAGTGGCAGTATGGTTGGATCCTGGGGCGGGCGAGGATGGAGTTTGAGATCAGAGTGGCAGTATGGTTGGATCCTGGGGCGGGCTCTCTTCCTGGTCTGCAGATGGCTGCCTTTTCACTATGTTTCCCCATGGCCTTTTCTTGAAGAGATAGACTTCTCTCTTCCTCTTCTTATAAGGGCAGTTTGAGATCAGAGTGGCAGTATGGTTGGATCCTGGGGCGGGCTCTCTTCCTGGTCTGCAGACGGCTGCCTTTTCACTATGTTTCCCCATGGCCTTTTCTTGAAGAGATAGACTTCTCTCTTCCTCTTCTTATAAGGGCACTAATCTCATCGTGAGGGCCCCACCCTCATGACCTCATCTACACTAGTTACCTCTGAAAGGCCCCGTCTCCAAATACCATCACATTGGGGGTTAGAGCTTCAACACATGAATTTTGTGGGGACACATTTAGTCCACAGCACTGGGGCAGAATACCTGAACTGTGAGAGCATTCAGCTGCAGAACCAGACATGGGAAAATAGAAATTATGTGCTAGCACAATTTCTTCCCATTTTTTGTCTACTCCACTTCTCCTAATAAATAGCCTTATTTGCTTTTCAGTGTCAAAAGTACTCCTTTCTATTAGCTAAAATGCATGGGTCAGGGATCCTTTAATGAGCCTTTTGATCCTCTGTCTATCCCTGAGGCCTTCTGCAAAATTTACTTGCCAATAAATTGTAAACATTTTCCCACATCAATAAACATTCTTCTATAGCTTGATTTTTAGTCTCTCGATAAGAATCCACAGAATGCATGAATCATAACTTATTTAACTTCCTATTTTTGGAAGATTGTTTCCAATTTTTTACTATTAAAAACAAGACTGCAATGAACATCCTTGAATAGTTCTTAAATATTTGTGCACATCTCCTATTTGTGTGTGTGTGTGTGTGTGATAAATTCTTAGAAATAGAATTGCTGGATGAAAGAGTAGAAATATTTTAAAGGCATTTGGTACATAGCGCCTAATTAACTACAGAAAACAAACTTGTTTTAATGTTCAGTTCTACGGATCAGAGTTTGGCCTTACTTTAGGTTGGGCAATATTTAGAACTCATCCCCTTCTCCCACCTAGATCTTACTCTGGAGATAGAAGACTCAGATACCAGTAGATGGAAGTTTCAGATATGAAGAGACAGAACACAGACAAAGGGTTTTTCTTGTCCCTTTATTTCCTGCTCAAGACAGAGCTAAGCAACAATCAGACATTCCCTCTGCTCTCTGCCAAGGTGACATTACTTTGAATGTCTGAGAAGTCCAGTACTTTTGAGCTGACTGATTTCATTTGGACATAAAGAAGGACAAAGAGAGTTTCATCTACAAATCACTGCAAAGCTCAGTGGGGTGATAATTTCTGGGTCCTCTGGTTACCTCCTCTGGGTCAGAAAATGGTAGGTCAAGAGAACATCCAGTCATAGCCCCTTTACTGTTTTCAAGTAGGCTCAATACCAATTTTCTTTCCTCATGTGAGACAGTATTGTCTAACAGAAACATTAAACAGCAAGCAAGCAGGCTTTCTGTATAAGAAGGGACATCTCACAGGAACTGTGCAAACATTACGTGTTATTTTTTTCATTCTCTTGTTCCAAATATTTAAATATTTTACCTACCTTTTTGGAAAAGGATTCACAGATCCTAGTGTAAACTGCTTACTTCTGTCTTCTGAAAGAAAAGGAATAATAATGTCTAACACTTATATAGTGCTTACTATGTGCTAGCAGTGTAGTAAATGTTTTATGCATGTTTATTTACTTTATCTTTGTAATAGCTTGCTGTTATAGGTTCCAAATATTTAAATATTTTACCTACCTTTTTGGAAAAGGATTCACAGATCCTAGTGTAAACTGCTTACTTCTGTCTTCTGAAAGAAAAGGAATAATAATGTCTAACACTTACATAGTGCTTACTATGTGCTAGCAGTGTAGTAAATGTTTTATGCATGTTTATTTACTTTATCTTTGTAATAGCCTGCTGTTATAAACATTATTATTATTTTTATTATTCTCTCCACTATACAGATGAAAAAATTGAGGAACAGAGAGAAATAATTGATGACTAGTACATGGCAGAGCTGAAAGCACAGCCAGGCTCTAGAAAGCACATTCTGAAGCATTACGCCGTGGGTTCCTGCCTCCCTCTGCGATCCTGGCTAAGATCTCCCATCACAAGCCCTTTATTTTTCATTAACAGCAAAACAGACTTCGGTGGAAAGGGTCATCATCATCCTGCGTTATTTTCATACCTTTATCCAATCTTTCCATCCTATTCCCTTTTCCAGTCAATCTAATTTCATCTGTTAAAGACCATTGCTCTTCTGTCCTTGTCTGGATGTGGTTTTGGTTCTCTCACCTGTGTATAAAAACCTATGACTGCAGTGTGGCTCAGAGAGGCTCAATCCCTTTCCCTGCTCTCAGCCCAGTTTTCAGGCTGACAATGGTTATTCTATATTTTAATTTCAGTTATATCTCATTATGACTGTGACAGCAGCAGGTGTGACATTCAGGAGAAAATACAGGAATTGGTTTAGTAAACATATTTGTACACCCATGAAAGGTATTTCCATGACTCAACTAGACAAAGAAAAACTTTTATTTGGAAGCTTGAGGGAAGCAGGGGACAGAACAATAAATTGTGTAGTTGGAAAGGTTTTTTGTTTTGTTTCGTTTTGGTGGCTGGCCAAGACAGGATCGAACCCTGGACCTTGGTGTTATCAGCATCACGTGCTAACCAATGGAGCTAATCAGCCAGCCCCGCGTAGCTGGCATGTTTCTATCAATGTTCTTTATGAGAATTTCTCATTTGTTTGCCTGACTTCCAAGGCAAAAAAAAAAAAAAAAAGCCTGTGCTCTCTTTGGCAAATGGGACTGTTGAGACTGGAGGGGAAAAGTGAGCTGACTCCAGCGGGTCTGTGATGAGGCACGGCCAGATGGACCAGTGCTCCTTAGTGCTGGTTCAGCTGCTAGTCCAGAGGCCTGTGCAGTCTGGGTCCCTTGCTTTTGCTGTCATAAGATATAATGAACCAGACAATCTAGACAATGTAGACCTGGAGGTTAACATGTTCCTGTAGAAAGGAAATCTTCTTTGCCAATGACAATTCCAAGACATGGATTATAAATTCTTTCAAGAAAGAAGTATCAAGGGGGGTTAGCGAGAAGTTGGTAAAGGGCCACAAAAAATGATTACATTGTGTATTGTTGAATAAATTAATTATCCTGATTTAAGCATCACATATTGCATACAGGAATAGATATTCAATGCTGTACCCCACATATATGTACAATCGATTATGTTTCAATAAATTTTTTAAAAGATAATACAAAT
>NW_007727270.1:428774-439547 GCF_000696425.1 Galeopterus variegatus
AAAGAAGTATCAAGGGGGGTTAGCGAGAAGTTGGTAAAGGGCCACAAAAAATGATTACATTATGTATTGTTGAATAAATTAATTATCCTGATTTAAGCATCACATATTGCATACAGGAATAGATATTCAATGCTATACCCCACATATATGTACAATCGATTATGTTTCAATAAATTTTTTAAAAGATAATACAAATCTTTCCATGAATTTTTTGAAGTACCCTCATATACTTTTAATGAGAAAAACCCTTCTCAAAAAAAAAAAAGAAAGAAACATCAGTCAGCTTGAAAATAAAAATCATCTGCTCTACGTACATTTGTCAGTGATATCTGATAGTAACATCAGACGCCAAAAAGGTGAAAGATGGGTCTCAACTGCACCCTGTGCTGAGGCGCTGCAATTCCCCAAACGTGCTGGGGGTTTCACGCAAGGTACCCAGTCTGCCTGGAATGCCCCTCAGTTTGTACTTCTTTTTCCTTTCCTATAAAACGTTTTCTTTCTCTCTCTATATGTACACACACACACACATATATCTACACACACATGCACAATTGTCATCATGTCTTTCTTTCTTGGCTCACTCCTCCCGTCCTCCCCCTGTTTTCACATGAGCCACCCTCCAAAGGAAACATGTTGTTTACATGTCTGTGTCCTCCATAGTTTTACCAAGGTTCATATAATCCTATTTAAATAAATACATATACACACAAATACGTACATTGTGTACAGGTGCATGGAATTTTTTTTTTACAAAGATGGGATCATATTATATGTCCTTTCCTGAATGATGCTTTCCTAACCCAGCATTCCTTGTTGAAATCCCTTTACGTCAACTTGGACAGCTGTAATTCAGTCTTTCTAACAGTTTTATAATATTCCATGGTGTGAGGAGTACCATAATTTACTCAGCCATTCCAATGCGTTTCCAGATTTTTGCTACCAAAAACAATGCTATAATTAATATCTTTATGTTTATACTGTTATGCACTTTTGATTTTAATTCTGTAAACCAGATTCCAAGGAGTGGGATTCTGAATCAAAGTATACAGACATTTTTGGTGGATGTGACCTGATTGCTTTCTAAAGAATCTTTTTCTAATCAATTTTTAAAAAATCTGTATTAAATACTGTTGACAATAATTTTTTTTAACCATCATTTAATTTAGATTTTTTTCTAGATAGGTAAATTCTAGTGTCAACTGTATTTTACCTATTAATTCTATTCATTACTTCTCTTATGATGTAGGTTTTTAATTTTATGTAAACACATGTCTATATTTTCTATTATAGCATCCTTACTTTCCTCTTTATCTCCCTCTTTCACCTAATCCTTCTGTCTAACACTTACTCAACTTCCCAGAATCAGCTCGAACTCAAAAGTCACCTCCCGTGTATGGACTTCTCTGACCTGCCTTCCTTCCATCTTTCCCAGGCAGAGGTGAGTCTCTCTCCCTGCACAAACCTACTTAGCATATCGTATTGTACTTGTCTGAGTTTGTCAGCCCCACCAGACTGAAAGCTTCTAGAAGGCAGAGTCAGTATGTTATTCATCTTTATTAAATCCAGCACCAAACATAGTGCTTTAAACATTGCTAATCAATATTTGATTGACAAATGGCACATTTAAATGTTTTTAAATGTAAATCCTTACTTTATGCCTAGTTTAAATGATTTAATCAGTGCTCCTAGAACACACTGAAAATGAATGATTTGGTTAATTCAATATTCCTGAATGTGATAACAATGCATATTTGGGCATTTAATAAATGTTTTAGAAATAAAAAAGAGCACTTATTCATTTTACCACTGACTCTGAAGTACTACATAGGGAGAGATAAGTCAAGAACTAACGTGCATTTTTTTTTTTTTGTCTTTTTCATGACCGGTAAGGGGATCGCAACCCTTGGCTTGGTGTCGCCCGCACAGCACTCAGCCAGTGAGCGCACCGGCCATTCCTATATAGGATCCGAACCCGCGGGGGCAGCGTCGCTGCGCGCCCAGCGCTGCACTCTCCCGAGTGCGCCACGGGGTCGACCCCTAACGTGCATTTTTGTAGTCTGTATCAAAAATTAAATGCCTGGGTGTGTGATGTGCATACTTTTGACAATATAAAATGATCGATACTGGTACAGTTCTCAAATGGCTACCATCCTCCAGGATACCCTGTTTTTGTTGTTGTTGTTTGTTTGTTTGTTTTTAAAAAGATGACTGGTAAGGGGATCTTAACCCTTGGCTTGGTGTTGTCAGCACCACGCTCAGCCAGTGAGCGAACCAGCCATCCCTATATGGGATCCAAACCCGTGGCCTTGGTGTTATCAGCACCACACTCTCCCTAGTGAGCCATGGGCCGGCCCCAGGATACCCTGTTGATTTACAAATTTTTCATTTGCTATTTTCCTGTCAGAGAGCATTCGATTGGGTAAAATTTCCTGTAGAATATGTGTGTATAATGCAGAGATTGGTATGTTATCAGATCCTCTTGCTTTATTTTCATCTTTTGTTTATTTCAATGATTATTGAGGAAAAAAAATTTAAGAATATAGGTATACAAAATGAATGGCTTGACTTTGCATAATTCTTTATCAAAAGTTTCTTTTTCCTTACAGAACCAGTCAGCTTGAAAACAACTAGCATAAAAATATGAAAGGGGGGATTATCTTGAAACCTACTCTTTGTTTATGTTTCTGTACTGTTTACTGTTTGGAAGGCAACCGTAAGCTTAAATTTATCTTAAAGTTAAATTTGGTTTAAATCAGCATTAGTTCCTGGAAGATAATTGGTGATCAATCAATATTTATCGAGTGAAGGACTGATGAATTGTGGTAACTAGAAACCCCATTAATAATTTTGTTAATTCATATGTTTACAGTTGTTTTAAAATACACTCCACATTCTCTAGCTGAAGACTTAAGAAAAAAGTTAATCCCAAAAAAGGGCATTTGGCAGAAACTAATATTGCTCGAGGACCCCAACAAGAAACCTATGTTTGGACTCTTTCCCCCTTGGCAATCTAGAGCCAAAAGCAGCTTCTAATGGCAAGCTTATGGCAGTGTTTCTTTTTAACATTGGCTCTTGTAAATTTTTTGTGGTTTTGATGTCAAATATTAGAAAACTAAAAAACTAAAAATCAATCCAAAAGTAGGCTTTTCCCAAAAATTTGATTCAGGAATATGAGTCTTAGTCTACATGTTACTGGGCAAACAATAAGCATAATAAGGAAGGTATAAAGTTTGATGTCAGCAGTGATTCCAAAAAACAAAAAATGACTTAAATTTTGTGGTACCATTCAAGGCATTTGGAAGGTAAATCGGGAGAACAGAATTCACTTATAGAACCTGTTAAACAGTGTATCAACTCTTTAGCAATAAATTAAACTACAAAGTATTGCACAATCTTCCCTTCAGCCAACATTCCATTCTCCATCATCCAGGAAATTGAGCAGGAGAGGAAGCAGACTGCTTCTAATTACCCTGTGGCAGCCAAAGATTGCTTAAACTTTCAAGGTATGAGATGGAGCAAGGACGAATATTAAAAATAGTTCTTACGAATCTCTCATAGATCTTTAGCATGAAAAATAAATGAAAACAGACAGCACTAGTTTTCTTCTTTTGCCCTCAGCATCATTTTCCAAATACTTGACCCTGATGGAAAACTGTTATTTTGTTGACAGCCCCCATCAGGATTCTGTAATTCTTTCCTAAGTACTGGAGAAAAGAACAGGTCCTACTGGTCTACCCCACAGCCAGGTGGCCCAATCACAGACACAGGCATGCCAAATACTTGACCCTGATGGAAAACTGTTATTTTGTTGACAGCCCCCATCAGGATTCTGTAGTTCTTTCCTAAGTACTGGAGAAAAGAACAGGTCCTACTGGTCTACCCCACAGCCAGGTGGCCCAATCACAGACACAGGCATGGAGATGCAGAGAAGACAGTCTGGCTCTCTGAGGCCTCGAACTCAAATGACATTTGATACAATTAATTGACCGGTAGTTAGACTACAAAGATGAATCAAAGGCAGAGAGAATCTTCTAGATCTTTCTTCTCCTTCCAGAGTCTGGTCTCCATTCTCCTGGATTAGGGGTTGGTCTCTGTTAAAATAAGACCACTAAACTAGCCTGCTATTCACAGTCTTACAAGACTTCTCAAAACAGTGAATTCAGATCATGCCAAATTTGTTCCTTTTCTAAGCTAGGAAACTCTAAGACTGACTCATGGAGCCTTCCCCAAGATTTCTTAGGTCTGAGGAAATTGTGTTTCCCTGAGGTTCTTCATGAGGCTTCCTACTGAAACTTAGCTGGTGCAACAGGTGAAAATAGCTCACCTGTCAACTAGAGCAGCCACTGTCTATGGTACAGGACCATTGTGGCCTGTAGCAGGGACAGCCTAAACTCCAGAATCCTTTCATCTATATCTATATACAGTCCTGATTTTTTTTGTTTTTTGTTTTTGTTTTTGGTGGCTGGCCAGTACAGGGATCCAAACCCTTTGACCTTGATGTTATAAAGGTGAATCTAACACGATCAGACCCTAGGGATCTAGCTTCATAGTCACAGGGATCCCATGTATAGCCAGGACATATTTATCGAGCACCTATGCAGTGCCAGGCACTGTACCAGGGTCTTGAAACACAACCACGAGTACACATTTTTGGCCTCAGAGACCTCGCAGTCCAAGAAAGGGATGCATAACAGCAGTTATGAAAGTGCTGAGTACCACAGGATCACATAAGAGGGAGCACCCAGGAAGAGAGCTGCACCTTCGAGTGTGGCCCATCTCACCCCTTTCCATGTTTCTTTCAGGGATGTTGTCTTTGTGATTGGGCAACATTAGTATCCCAGCCTGTGAACATTGGAAGCTGGCAAATAGGAAATGATGGTCAATTATCTTCAATGTCCTCCATGTATATTTTTCTCCTCGAACACTGCCTTTGCAGCAGTAACAGACTTTTCCACTTTGGGAAACTAGACAAAGTCAAATGTCACTCCATAAATCAGTGACAAGCACTCTCCATGGTGAAAGGTATTCTCAAACACCTTTCATATCTGAGGATTTGGACAGTCAGAAGGCCAGGAGAGGAGGCCAAATGTCATCCCATTTTAACGTCAGACTTACAAAGGCCTCAGTTCTCACATGAACATCATCTGGACTATGCATTTTGAACTCAGGATGCTTCTGATTATGAGCCAAAAAGAGACACCTAGGAAAGTAAACTGCCCATAAATGAGACTTTCCTACTCGATTTTGGCTTTGTGAGCAATGATTAAATCTTGCTTAGTATTCTGTTGTCTTCCATACAGCACAGTCATAATTCAGATTCCTCAGAAGCAGACCCTGAGATGCAGGTTCATGCGCAAGTGATATATGAGAAGAGCGCCCCCATGAGGAGGCCATGCAAGTGAGTAAGGGAAGCAGGACAGGTGGGGGAAGGGTGCAAGCAAAGGTGCAATTTCAAGTGAGGTCCCAGCTTTTGCTGATCCTGCTGGAGAGTGGCTCAGGTGTATAAATCATGCCTTGGAGTTTGTCTCAACTGGAAGCCAGGTTGTTGGTCTTTCATATGCCCATACCAGTCACTCATTGCCTAAGACCCACCCCAAGGAAACAGAAATTCCTAGGGAGTTGGACAGTTTTCTGTGTAGGCAAAATGGCTCTAGTACCCAAGAGGAGGGCTCAAAACGAGTCGCAGGTGCAGGCCATTTAGAAGTACAGGCACATAGAAGCCCAGAGGGGGCACATGGAAGCCCAGAGGAGGCACATGGAATTCATACAGGGAATCCAAGGAGATGGGGGCATAGTGCTGTGCAGGCCATTTAGAAGTACAGGCACATAGAAGCCCAGAGGGGGCACATGGAAGCCCAGAGGGGGCACATGGAAGCCCAGAGGAGGCACATGGAATTCATACAGGGAATCCAAGGAGATGGGGGCATAGTGCTGACACAGTCACTGTAAGTACCCATGTGCTGCACATTCTCTGCTCAGTAAGTACCACTTCTTATTGACAACTGGGAGGGTTGCTTATAACCAAGGAAAATGACATACTAAAGTTTTTTATGGTATACATGACATACATATCCTGTCTCCTAGTGATAAATATAAATTCTAGAAGAAAAGAGAATTCTGGCTTATTTTATTGAGATTAGGTATCAGGAAATTTGATTTCTACTTCTGTTTCTATCACTAATTACTTGTGTGACCTTTGACAATACAATCCAATGAAATTCAACAAGCATTTATAGATGGTGTGCCTCCGTGCTACAACTCACAGTAGGTTCCAACATAACAAAGATGCATCTGTCTTCCAGTATACAGGCTGGGAGTGGATGAGGCACCCGTATGTAAGTGTAATAAAGGGAGAGCAGTAGAAACATGGAAGAGAAAACAAACCAGAAAAGGAGATCTTAGTGGGAGGGACTTAGAAGAGGTGCTGCGAAGGAAGTGACGGACGGTCTCACGGGTGAGTGGGGTGTCTTTAGGTAGAAATGCGGGAGGGCATTCCTGACTGATTAAGGCAACGAGGTGAGAAAGGAGCATATCAGGGAATCTAACTTGACCAGACGGCGGCAGTCATGTAGGGGTTATGTGGGAAATGGATCTGAAAAGGAAATTTAGGGCCAGATTTTGGGCCCTTGAATATCTAGATGGGATATTTATATTGGATCATCATTGAAAGTTTTTGAAAAAGGGAACTACATGGTCACTGTCTCTTAAGACTAGGACATAACTGTGTGTCTAGCATATATGAGGCCCCCTATAAATGTTTGCTGGGAAGAATTGAATGTCTGATCTTCTTACATGTAAAAATGAAAGTAGTTGACTAGGAATGCTTTTAAATTATGATTTTGTAAATTGTTGTCCTGAAGCATGTGAAGAATTTTTTTAATAAGGAAAACCAGCAACTGTTCTGAATTTATAGATGCCAGAGTCAATGGAAACAGCTAACATGAAGGCAGATATTTTTGTAATTCAAAAGAATTCAACCATTAAGCAATAAAATATAAGATTGGGTTCTACTGATGACTAATGAGAATTAGGGCAAAATATAGCCCTCCTATACTAACCGGCCAGCCCACAGTATACTTTAAATATATGCAGTTTATAGTAGTTTGCTATGCCTTAGAAAAGTTGTTTAAAAAAAAAAAAAGCTATCTGCTCAATCTGCTCATTCAAAAACAAAAAAATGCCAATAAAAAACCCCACTTTACATAGCAAGTCGATGAAGGCTCATAAGAGTTCTAGAGCAGAAAAGATCCAAGTAATATTGTGAAAAAAATGATAGCAGTAATGTGAAAAACTCACGCCTTGAAGGCACCAGAGCATAAGATTTTGGAAACTATGTGGCCAGGAAAATTGAAGGCATCTGCTGTTATAATTTTGTTTACAGGACCTTGTAAAAAGGAAAAGGGAAAGAAGAACAAAGAATCTCAAAGAAATATTCTAGGGTAGCAGTGATTTGTACATAGTTGATGGTTAATAAATATTTACTGAGAAATGTCACTGCACAGAGATGCTGGCACACACAATAGCATAACAAACAAGAAGGAAAGCGGCCAAAAGAATAATTGATTTGCCACCCAGCTGTTTGTGGAAATTTGGTGAGGGGAGGAGGTGTTCGGTGGAAAATTCCATCAGACAGTCCATGAAACCTGCTAAGTCCACAGACCCATCTTATGCCGTGAGTGCAAGCAATTCTTTCTGCATTTATTAGTCATGTCTGTACCCCAGAATTATCTACTCTGGTCCTACATGATTGGACAAGGGATCAGATCTTGAGCAAGGTGAGGTTAGGTCAGGAGCCTAGTGAAACTCCACCCAGTGGGTGTTCCATATTGAATAGTGACCAACTGAGCCTGTCAGATGCAAGATGCCCACAGAGAAGAGAGTGGGAGCCATGGATAGTCAGTCCTAGAGTAAGACAAGATGCCTAGGATAACCGGAGCTACTCAAACAATTAGAAGCCACTGTTTCCAGTTCCCCCTGAGCCTGCTCTGAACTCACATGCTGGAGTTGTAAAGGACTATGTGCCTGCTCAGATAGCTCCACGGGTTTCCTTAATTTCTTGTGTTTTGTTACAATAAGTCCATATCACCTAAGAATATCTCAGCACATCTCTCCTTACAATCTGAAAAAGACAAACTATTACAGATTTTAATTGTAAATATGTATTATATGTGTAACTGTCAGCTCGGAAAAGGAGGACTTGTCCACTCTAATAAATCAACTTTTAAAATTCTTATTACTGCCCCTGCAAACTTGCTCTGTGGGTTAGCTTTTCCCTACCCCTTAGATAAAATCTAGAACTCATAATCTTTCTGGTCATTCTTAGGCAATAGAAGTCTTCCATCACTTTCATCAAAAACAGTCTGTTTGGTAATTTAATATTGCCAGGTCAGTGTATGTAAAACAAATGGATATACAAAGTCCTCCAAATGTCAATTCAAGTTCAAGGGTCTCCTCTCCCCCAGGAAGGGCCTACAGCATGCAGTGGAAAGGGGACAGACAGGTCGGTGTGTTCTCTCTTTTCTCTCAAACTCTACCCTGCCCACTAGTCAACTACAACTTCTGATTCCTCCAGAGTGGGAGCAGGGGATGGGGCCAGAAAATATTTCACTTGATCGGCACGCATATGATGCCGGCTTTCTCCAGCCTTGTATTTAAAGGTGACTTTCTAATAGGTATTTTCATGGGTTCTTCGAAGATCCATCTCCAATCCGAATCACCAGGGATCTCTCACTGGTGGCTTCTAGGTATGGGCAGTGTACTTGTCCGCTGGTTCCATAGGATTCCTAACTCGCTGCGGGGATATGGGGCTATACACCCTCAGCATCTCTCTGCTAAGGTCTCCTCAGCACTCTGTGTGGCTTTCTTAGGCAGAATGGAAGATGACAGCTCTCTGGCTCTCCCTTCTGGTCCACTAGGACCCTCTATCTGTGCGAACAGAGTCATTTCTCATACGACAAGCCCCTATTCTACTTCCAGGGCCTACCTGGGTGAGCCTTTTGCCTTTTAGATTCATCAGGCACAAGCCAGACCCTGGTCCATTATGTACCCTAAACATCAATCTCTCCTTGAAACCCCTCTCTCTGGCCTTAAGGTGATATTTTTTTTTTTTTTAAAAAAAGCACTGTAACACCTCCCCACGGGAGAAGAGTGGAGCTGTGGGACTCACACGTAGACTTCTCTGTCTGAAAGAATCCTCTTTCTAATCACCGGGTTTCTTGCCACTTTTGTTTCTGGTAACAGCCAGTTCTAGGGCACATCCTTTGCAAGTCCTGCATTGGTAGTCTGGATCTCACATTGAAATGGAGAGCTGCTCGGTACCTATTATCTTGGGGTCTGTATTATTCCATTTCTGCTGCTTATAACAAAACAACTGGGTAATCTGTAAGAAAACAAAATTTATTGCTTACAGTTTCTGAGGCTGGAAAATCAAAAATCCAGGGAACACATTTGGTGAAGGCCTTGGTAGTGGCGACAGCGACCCAGGTGTCTCTCGTTCGAGATAGCAGAAGCAAAGAAAACAGAAAGAGACTAACCTCCTCATTCACTCTCTTTTTAAAGCTCTCAGAACCACACCCATGACCACCATTTCTAATCCATTCACTACAGCATGGCCCTGCAATCTAGTCACCTCTTCAAGGCCCCACCTTTCTGTTACCATAATAGGATTTTTCACCCTCTTAACACTGACACAGTAGAGGTCAAGTTTTGTGGGGACACTCAATCCAAAGCAGGGCTCATCTGAAAATGAGTCTGAAATAGTTTCTATTTAACATCCACTTGTCTTCATAAAGATCTTTCTATAATTCAAGAAACTTGTGAATAACTGTCACTGTTTAACTTTTTAAAAAATTGACAACTGGGCTGGCCAGTTAGCTCAGTTGGTTAGAGCATGGTACTGATAGCACCAGGGTCCAGGGTTGGATCCCTATCCTGGCCAGCTGCACTCCCCCCCACACACAAAAAACCCTTACAACAATCTATCCAATAGAAGCCTCACTTTTAAAATCTGCACAGTCAACAAATCTATAAAATCTACAAAAATAATAGAGTTTAACATAGAGTTATGAGGACTAAATGAGATAGCCGATGAAAGTCCTTATCATAGTGCTTGGCACACATTAAGTGCTGAATATCCTTTCACCTACATGAAGAAAAAGAAGCAGATTTGAGCATCTCAGTTGGGTTTAATATTTTGACAAATATTTGAGATTCATGTAGCCCCCTTGATCTCCAGGAAGTTGATGAGCATATAAGAGGTGATCACCCTTGCACTCGTTCCTTTTACTAACTACCACTGAAAGCTGTCTCACTCCTCTTGGCCCACCAATGAGCAAAATCTACAATTAGGCTGAGAGATGAAGGATGACAGGTAAAAGTGACCCCTAGTGAACAGAACCATCAGTACCATTGCCTGCATTTGAACTGTTCAGCATCTTAGAAAGGATCCAGTTTTACCCCGTGCTCAAGGCCTCGCCCTCAAGAACATAGAGTTTCATAATCTTTGGTCCAATAACCTCGTTTCCTTTCATTTTGAATCCTACAATGTTTCTCATGGTTTGTTCTTAAGAACTACGCCAGTTTTATATTATAGTCAATGCATCTTGCTGTCACCACCAAAGTGCAAAATATGAACATACTCCTTTACTATTCAAATTAATAACTCAAAGCCCCACCTATTACAAGAATGATTTCTTCCCTTGCAAAGTTTTTCCTTTGTTGGGGACCTGTAGCCCCACACCCCTTCTTGTGTGACCAGGCCTACGTGACAATCTG
>NW_007727270.1:442036-444635 GCF_000696425.1 Galeopterus variegatus
CCGATGATGGACATTTGGGCTGGTTCCAACTCTTGGCTATTGTGAAGAGTGCTGCGATGAATATTGGGGAACAGGTATACTTTCGACTTGATGATTTCCATTCCTTTGGGTATATTCCCAGCGGTGGGATAGCTGGGACATACGGCAGATCTATCTGCAATTGTTTGAGGAACCTCCATACCATTTTCCATAGAGGCTGCACCATTTTGCAGTCCCACCAACAATGTATGAGAGTTCCTTTCTCTCCGCAACCTTGCCAGCATTTATCGTTCAGAGTCTTTTGGATTTTAGCCATCTCAACTGGGGTGAGATGGTATCTCAGTGCAGTTTTGATTTGCATTTCCCGGATGCGGAGTGATGTTGAGTTTTTGTTTTTTTTTTGCCATTTGTATATCTTCCTTAGAGAAATGCCTACTTAGCTCTTTTGCCCATTTTTTAATTGGGTTGCTTGTTTCTTTCTTGCAAAGTTGTTCGAGTTCCTTGTATATTCTGGATATTAATCCTTTGTCACATGTATATTTCACAAATATTTTCTCCCACTCTGTTGGTTGTCTTTTAGCTCTGTTAATTGTTTCTTTTGCTGTGCAGAAGCTCTTTAGTTTGATATAATCCCATTTGTTTATTTTTCCTTTGGTTGCCCATGCTTTTGGGGTCATATTCATGAAGTCTATGCCCAGCCCTATTTGCTGAAGGGTTTCTCCTATGTTTTCTTTAATAAGTTTTATTGTTGCGGGGTGTATATTTAAATCCTTGATCCATTTTGAGTTGATTTTAGTACATGGTGAGAGATGTGGGTCTAGTTTCAATCTCCTGCAAATGGATAACCAGTTATCCCAGCACCCTTTGCTGAAGAGACAGTCCCAACCCCAGTGAAAAGGCTTGGTGCCATTGTCAAAGATCAAATGGCACTAAGTGCGTGGGTTGATTTCAGGGTGCTCTAGTCTATTCCATTGATCAGAGTCTCTGTTATTATACCAATACCATGCTGTTTTGGTTATTATAGCTTTGTAGTATAGTTTAAAGTCAGGTAGAGTAATACCTCCAGCTTTATTTTTTTTGCTCAGCGTTGCTTTGGCTATTCGTGGTCTTTTGTTATTCCAGATAAATAACTGTATAGTTCTTTCCATTTCTGTGAGAAATGTCATAGGAATTTTGATGGGGATTGCATTAAATTTGTATATCACTTTGGGTTTTTCATATGACTGTTGGCCATTTGCATATCTTCTTTAGAGAAATGCTTACTTAGTTCTTTTGCCCATTTTTTGATTGGGTTGCTTGTTTTTTTCTTGTAAAGTTGTTTGAGTTCTTTATATATTCTGGATATTAGTCCTTTGTTGGATGTGTATTTTGCAAATATTTTCTCCCACTCTGTTGGTTGTCTTTTAGCTCTGTTAATTGTTTCTTTTGCTGTGCAGAGGCTTTTTAGTTTGATATAGTCCCATTTGTTTATTTTTCCTTTGGTTGCCCGTGCTTTTGGGGACATATTCATGAAGTCTGTGCCCAGCCCTATTTGCTGAAGGGTTTCTCCTATGTTTTCTTTAATAAGTTTTATTGTTTCGGGGTGTATATTTAAATCCTTGATCCATTTTGAGTTGATTTTAGTACATGGTGAGAGGTATGGGTCTAGTTTCAATCTCCTGCATATGGATATCCAGTTATCCCAGCACCCTTTGCTGAAGAGGGAGTCCTGACCCCAGTGAATAGGCTTGGTGCCTTTGTCGAAGATCAAATGGCAGTAAGTGCGTGGGTTGATTTCTGGGTGTTCTGTTCTATTCCATTGATCAGTGTCTCTGTTTTTGTACCAGTACCATGCTGTTTTGGTTATTGTGGCTTTGTAGTATAGTTTAAAGTCAGGTAGAGTAATACCTCCAGCTTTATTTTTTTTTGCTCAGCGTTGCTTTGGCTATTCTTGGTCTTTTGTTATTCCAGATAAATGACTGTATAGTTCTTTCCATTTCTGAGAGAAATGTCATTGGAATTTTGATGGGGATTGCATTGAATTTGTATATTACTTTGGGTAGTATAGTCATTTTCACTATATTGATTCTTCCAATCCAGGAGCATGGGATGTCTTTCCATCTTTTTGTATCCTCTCTAATTTCTCTCAGGAGTGGTTTATAGTTCTCGTTATAGAGATTTTTCACGTCCTTAGTTAGTTCAATTCCTAGGTATTTTATTTTTTTGGTGGCTATTGTGAATGGGCAGGCTTTCTTGATTTCTCTTTCTGCTTGTTCACTATTGGTGAAAAGAAATGCTACTGATTTTTGTGTGTTGATTTTGTATCCTGCTACTGTGCTGAAATCCTTTGTCACCTCCAAGAGTTCTTTTGTAGAGGCTTTAGGCTGTTCGATATATAGGATCATGTCATCTGCAAACAGGGACAGTTTGACTTCATCTTTTCCAATCTGGATGCCCTTTATTGCTTTCTCTTCTCTGATTGCTCTGGCTAGTACTTCCACAACTATGTTGAATAGGAGTGATGATAGTGGGCATCCTTGTCTGGTTCCTGTTCTTAAAGGAAAAGCTTTCAGCTTTTAACCATTCAGGATGATATTGGCAGTGGGTTTATCATATATGGCTTTAATTATATTGAGATACT
>NW_007727271.1:0-28250 GCF_000696425.1 Galeopterus variegatus
CACCTCTAATCCTTTAAGATTAGTTCAAATGCTTCTTGCTCTAAAATTTTACTCCAGATCTCACCAGCTTTTGGCTATCTCTTTCTCCCCTGAACTCACTTTATGTTTTATTTAGACTTGTTTTGAATCACTATCATTTCCCACTCTTTCAGTTATTTGCCTATGTCTCCTACAATTCCCAATAGACTGTGAGTTTGTGGAGAGCAAGGACTATGATTCATCTTAGAATTTGCTGCAGCACTAACCACAGTATCTAGCATATGGTAGGTATTTATTGGCTTAATTTTTTAAGTCTCTAAATAACTTTGTATTAGCCAAACTGACTATTAGACTCTATGAAATTCAAAGAGCTCAGAACAGCTAAAACTTGAAAGTAGATTCTAATCACTAAAATCACCAGGAGACCTGGCTCACCTGGGCGCCATTCTGATCTCGCTTTTATTAATTCATTGAGATATCTTTTGTGACAATATTCATGGTCAATTTTTGTAAATGTTCCATGTGTGTTTGAAAAGAATTAATATTATCTGTTTATTGGGTTCAAATTCCACACCATCATAGATATTGAGATTGTTTTCATCATTTATTTACATCTTTTTTCCCTGTTTTTAAAATCTATCCATTTATGAAAGAGGTATCATAAAATTTCTCACTCTACTGATGGATTTACCAATTCTATTTCCAGCAGTTATTTGCTTTTATATTTATATTGCTTTAGGCCCACAAGGAGTCATGAATTTAACATCTTCTAGGTAGTCTTTTATCAAGATGAAATCTATATTGCCCTTTAATACAATTCATCTGGAATTCTATTTTGACTGTCATAACTATTACTACATCTGTTTTCTACTTATAAGAATTTGCCTGGTAAACATCTTTTGTTCATGCCTTTATTTGCAATCTTTCTGTGTTGTTAAGTTTTAAGTGTGTCTCTTGTCTACAGACTAATGTTATATTTTAACCTAATCTAAAAGAACTAATCTCTTAATAAATGAATTAAACTTATTCATATTTATTGTAATTACTTACATATTTGGGCCTATTTATGTTGTTGTTTTGCCATTTCCTTACATTTTTTTTTTTGCATTGGGCTGTTTTTGTTGTTCTTTCATTTCCCTTCTTCAATTTTGTAGAAGTATGCTATTTCTATTCTTTCAGCCATACATTTAAACATTTTTATTATAAAAAAAAAAAAATCAAAGATATACAGAATTGGAAAGAAGAGTACAATAATCTTTCAAATTCCTATCACCTAGATTCAACGATCATTAACATTTGCTCTATCTAATACTGCTCTTTTTCTTTTTCTTTTTTTTTTTTTCTTTGCTAATTTAATGTAAATCTCAGACAAGTCATCTCACTCCTACAAACTTCAGTATTCTGGCCATAAATTTTTAGTGCACATATTAAGAAATATTTTTATGAATATCTAGAACCCATTATTGTGGCAGAGATAAAACTATGTGTTCACTAAATTTAATTTCATTTTCTTCATGGGAAGAGGGAAAACTTATTTTGCAGACTTCCCTGAAATTATGCAAGACCAGGTGACAGAGTTCTAGACAACAAAATGTGGGTGAAGGAAATGTATATAATTTCCAGGTCCCGAAAACTCCCCCAAAGATCCTCCATCCCTCTTGTTATGTATCTCCCAGCCCATCCAGAGGATTTGGTGTGTTATTCCAAGGCCCTTGAGGACTGCAAAGCCACTTAGTGCAAAGAACTTTAGTCCTTAAATGACTTAAGGGAGCAGAATCCCATATCAACCCTCATTGGACTATGTTGTGACGTGAGTATGAGAACCCTTCCCTGAGAGAGTAGAGTTTGCCTGTTACAGCACATATTTCTCCTACTATTACAATTCATATCTATATTCTCCCATGAATAAGACCAAAAGATTTCTCTACTCATTGCTGCTTCTTTTACTCCACACTTTTTTCTCTGAATTTTTTTGGCAATGGGGGCAGAAAGAGACTTGAAAGGCATCCTTTAGTAAATCTTTCATATATATTTATGGATGATAGAATTTTGGCACGTGCATGTTTTTAAATGTATTTAGCAATCACACTTGAACGATACTGTTACTGGGTATAGAATTCTAGCTTCAAATAATTTCTCTTAGAACTTTCAGGATATTATTCTGCTGATCACCTGCACCTGGTATGGCTGATTTGACATCTACTGTCAATTTTATTCTCATTATTTTAGAAGTAGTTCCGAATTTCTGTTCTCTCTGGAAACCTTTAAAATTTCCCTTCATCATTAATATGCCACCATCTTACCTTATCCCCATTACTTTCTGTATGTGTATATGTTTTACATTAATCCTGTGTTTTATTCAGTGGATCCTTTCATCTGAAGGCTCACTTTGAAAGGAATGAGTATTCTTTGTTTATCGGATTCAAGTACTCATTATATATGTCATTTCCTTTATCACTGGGAAATGTGCTAATATTTCTTAACCAATTTAATTCTTCCATTTTATCTTTTATTATTTATTTTTGGAACTCATATTAACCAAATATTGGGCCTCTAGATTTGACCCTCTATGTTTTATATTTTCTATTTATCTTTTTGTTCTATAGACTAGGAGATGTACTTATATTTACCTTAGAGAATTTTAAAGAAACAAAAAAAGTTAAGATCAGCAATCACAGTTTTAACTTCCAGGAATTCTCTCATTCTCTGATTGCTCCTTTGCTAAAGCATTCTGCTCTTGTTTTATGAATGTTTTATGAATTACTTCTCAACTCTCTGAGGACACTAACTAGACAGTGTATCCATTTCTAGAAAGAACTCTCTAATATTTATTTCTCGAAAGAAAATATCTAGCTTTAGGTCATTTTGAGTGCACAGGCAAACTATTTCACATGCACATCTTCAGTTGTTTCCTTGTTTCCAGTGGACTTCATCCTTTGCCCTCTCTCTCACCTGCTATATCTTTAAGTCTGACTACTCTGTGGTATTCTTCTGGAAGTCATCTGCCTCCTTTACTGAGGTCTCCTCCCTGTGTATATTCTAGGCTGCTGTTTCTTCAGTCAACATTCTTCCAACTTCTTTCTTCAGAAATGTACAGAAAATCATCTACTGATGTTCAACCCAGACCCCCCAGTTCCTTTTGTTTTTGTGATTTATGGCCGTTTCAGTGTTTTAGTGGTATTTTAATAAAATTTCAGAAAAAGAGTCAAATATGCGTCTTTCTACCATCTTTAATCATAACTCCTAGTTGATTCCTGTTTAATAGATGCAACATTCTCCTGTATCTCTCTAGGGATGTTAATTATATTTGTTCTGAACTTTTATTCTAACCTGTTCTATTAACTCATTTCATAAGGTTTTAATTCTTCTTGAGTATTGTACACCTTTTTGTTTGCTAGGTATTTTTTATTTTTCAAATGTGGATCTCTTGATTGTGTATTCATCTTGGTAATTGAGATTCCCTGTTAGTATGTGCATGTGCTGAATCTGTTCATTGCATTCTGCCTCCAGGATCTGTGCAGAAGGGAATGGTGAATATGCAATTTGACAAGTTTTGTTAATACCAGTCTCAAGATGAGGGCCACTCTTTTTCCTCTAGATGTCAGATGCCATCCAGGGCACTGTACTGCCTTTTTAGCAAAAGCGCCTACCTCCCCTCCCCACATCCCACTTTTAGGGGCCAATTTTCTGCTGCCCACTGCATGCACAAATGAGGGTAAATTTGAGAGGCAGACCTACCTGGCTCTTCCTATGGTGGTACTTCAATTGATAATTCATACAATTGTCTAAGGGCACCTACTTTCCCTATAGCTTCTTTCTGTGTGCTTAGAGCACCCCAAGAGCCACTTCCACTTCTGTATAAGGCCTCTGTTATGCAACTTTTGTTTGTCCACCTTCAATCCAATCCTATCTGCCTTCTGTTTTTCAAGGATTCACATAATGTCTGTTCCCTTGAGAGCACCCCTTCATGTTTTTCAGAATCAAGGTATATGCACATACGTACATAAGTATGTGTATCCATCTAACATTTCTGTAATTTTTAAAGATTTGGAAAAGAGGTGAGAGTCAGCAAGAGACTAGAATTTATTCTTAGTCTGCCATCGTGATCCAATCTCCTGGCTAAACTTCCAATTACATATTGAATGTTCTAATCCCAAACACGGACAGCTGCTAGTATCATATGATCTAATTTGGAAATGTCTGCTTCCAAGGTGATGTCATATTAAACAATCTCAATTTAAGACTTGGTTTGCATGTTAAAACTGGCATCTGTATAACACATGTGAATAAATTTCATTCTCCTTACTCAAAATCATCTTTCAGATTTTAATATTAGGTCTCAGAAGAATTAAGAGCTCTGTATTGCAGATATTCCTAACAAACATATAATAGTAATAATAAAAAAAAATAAAACAAAGTTTTGCTCAACTATAACAAAACAGAGAAAAGAAAAAAATTCTTTTCTAAAAATATTTTAAAGGCTAAAATTCAAAAATAAGAAAAAGCAATTCAGAAAGATCCTGAAACATTATTTCCTAATCACTCAACTCTGAAATTATTCAGTCAATAGACTCTTTTGCCAACACTAATAAATTCACAAATAACACTGATTTGTGTTAGATTCCAAGCTTTGAAATATAAAATAGACTCTGATCAGATGTACAATAGAAATTTAATAGAAAGAAATGCAATCCTGAAATTTAAAAAACTATAAATATGCATGAGTTAAATCTAAAGAGCAATTTAGAACAATCTTTGATGTACACCTAAAATGTCTTAGGCACTGTTCTAGGCATGGGGATAAAACAGTGAACAAAATAGACAAAATCACCTGTTTTGTAGAGTTTATATTCTAGTAAATGCATATAATTTGAATAATCTGAACTTGGCCTTTTCCTGCCGCTCCTGGGAAAGACGAAAACCTCCTAAAGAGGGTTACAAAAAGGGGCGATCATAATGGTAAAATAATAAGTTTTATTCTCCATCACTTGGCTTCTTCCATTCTTGAATCTTAATTTTTCCTCATATTCTAAAAATCTGTTTCTCTTTTTTTTGCTCTTTAGCTTCTCAGATTTTCCCTACCCCATTTACCTATTCCTAACCCCTCTTCTCTCACTACTTTTTCTCGTAACGAACATGCAGTCCACCTTTTTTTTTTTTTTTTTTTATCCTTTTTGAGACCGGCCGCACCGCGCTCAGCCAGTGAGCGCACAGGTCATCCCTATATAGGATCCGAACCCGCGGCGGGAGCGTCGCTGCACTCCCAGCGCCGCACTCTCCCGAGTGCGCCACGGGCTCGGCCCCATGCAGTCCACCTTTAATGATTTGAGACACTTATCGAGGTTTCTAAAAAATTCTCCATGTTAAAATTTGGTGAGCTGAATGAACGTTATTTCTAATGTGTTTCCCAAAAAAAACAAATACTACTTTTAGGGGAGACTTTTTTTTTTTTTAAGGTATACGACCTTCGGTGTATTTTTCCCCCTGAGATTATTATCTGTCCATGGAAAGGGTTTGTCACCATTGGAATCGGGACGAAAAAGATAATGCCATTCTAGTTCCGGCCTCTGGGGTTTCCCTACGTCGAGGAAGGAAGGGCTCAGGCCTCTGGGCCGCGAAGTGTGCGCTAGACCCCGCGGCCCCAGCAGTCCGCCGAACTCCTACTGCCATCTAGCGGAGAGGTGGGGTCAAGAGCTCCTTGGCCACTGGCGGTTGCCAGGCGACGGAGGCAGCGCCCAGCGAGGCCTGAGGAGGAGGGCGCAGACTGAGGGATTCTGCAAGAGCTGCAACAACCCCGCTTTCTATTGGCAGAAGAGCTCTCAGCGATCGCCATGAGCCAATCAGCGGATGCCCACGGGCGACGCCGCACGCTATGCGACTCCTCCCTCCCACGCTCTAGCAACGAGTCAGGAGACCGCGGAGCCCCACGTTGGACCCTGCGGGGGTCTCTTGACTGCTCATGTGCACCCTGCAACTCGTGCTTCTGCAAGTGTTCTTCCTGATGCTTCCCGAGGCCTCCCGGCCTCAGCCCTCTTCGTCCCCATCAGGGGCAGTCCTCACCCCTTCGGACCTGGGACCAGGGACGCAAGGCGGGACCCTCCCGTTCTCCTCCGTGGGGACTGCCACTCCCCGGGCCGTGCTGCCTGGGATCTCTACGGTAGGCCCTACTCTCGTGGCCCCTACGGCGCCTGGGAATAGGACCGTGGACCTCTTCCCAGGTGAGGGAAAGGGTTGTGAGGCTGGGAACTATTTACGTACTTCTCAGATCTAAAATTCTGTCGACAAAGTTGAATTGCCACAAAGCGAGGAGTGGGGCTGTCAGAAGAGGGGGAATTAGCACTTGGAAGAGTTTGGGGATCCTCATCTCACTCGCTGCACTTGGTGTACTTTCCTAGTCTTACCGATCTGCGTCTGTGACTTGACTCCTGGTACCTGCGATATAAATTGCTGCTGCGACGGGGACTGCTATCTTCTCCATCCGAGGACAGTTTTCTCCTTCTGCCTTCCTGGCAGCGTAAGGTGAGCTGCGGTGCTCAGGGGATTGGGGGCCTGGAGTGTGTAATATTTGGAAGTAGGACGAGTTTCCCTTCCTACCTCCTGCCCCCATTTCCACTCCTTGGACATACTCTTCGTTTTTCCAAGGAGTGGCCTTCCTTTTATGATTTTCTAGGGTAAGGCTGTCCAGTAGAATAGGACCTTACTGCTGCTCTGTAGCTGCCCAAGGAGTCTCTCTGTGGCATCTGACTGATTTCCGTGGAGCACCCATCTTTAGACCTACCCCTTCGCTTCCAAGTGTATCTTCTCCATCCTCTTTCCCCACAGGTCTTCAAGCTGGGTGTGTGTAGATAATTCGCTTATCTTCAGAAGTAATTCCCCATTTCCTTCAAGAGTTTTCATGGATTCAAATGGCATTGGGCAGTTTTGTGTCCATGTGAACAACTGTGAGTAGAAACACATTGGCTGCTCTTGCTGTCTAACATTTATGGAGAATTGGCTTTGTGCTTTGCGTTTTCACCTGTTTCTTTTTTAAACTTTTATTTTTGTACTTTGAATCTCTATCACTCTCCCTCTCCTTCTACCCCTTCCCCTGCCCTCTTTCTCTTATTAGTGAACATTCGCAATTTCTTATGCCCTACTTCATGACTCATACTTTAATTTCAATACTTTTAATCATCCCTCTTAGCTCAGATAATTACCGGTAGTCTATACCCTCCACTTGCTACAAGCTCAGTGAAAGCACTCACTAAATCCCCAGTACCCGACACATGGTAAGCACCAAATAATACTTAAAGGAATGCCTCTGACAATTGAGTTTTTGCCAACCTTGTTTTTACTTCATGAGGCAACAGTATAGGAGATGGAACATTAGGCTAGGATCTCAGTCCTGCCATTTCCTTTCCAGCTGCATAGGCCTGGGCAAATCCCTAGCATTTCCAGGATTATTTCCTCAACTGTAAAGTGAGAAATAATATCTCTGTCCCTGGATATGAAAGTACTCTATAATTGTAGAGTGCAATAAAGATGAGTGGTAGTTATTATTGGGGTTTTTTAATGGACTTAGAAATTTGCTAGTGCTGGTTATAACATTTCTAAAGATATGAAACTAATACATCTTTTAAAAATGTCTATGAAGCAAAATAATGTTCCCACACAAAATAGATTTAAATGTTCCTTGAATCCTGAAAGTCAACTCACCCTAATTTTGTCTGTTAGAAAAGAAATTGCAAAATTATATTTGTCTCAGAAAATAACCAATTTTTGGTTTGGGGGGATTGAATTTGGAAGCAGTTATCAGGAGCCCTGTGGCCATTTCAGTTATAGGAGAGTAAAGGGAGCAAGGTAAGTACTTCATTTTAAGACAAGGCTGCCCCTTCTTTTCCAAACCTTCTACTCCCTTCTATATCCAGCCTTACGATCACGCTCCAGGGCTATTCCAATAGCGTCCAACTGGTGCTCCCTGCTTTTAATCCACTCCTGCCTCCCATACCATCCTGCACACTGCTTCTGGGCCAGTGGATCTAAGCTTTATTTCCCCAACAATGCCTGAGAAGTATGGTCACTTCCAGTGGTAATAGCGGATCATTACATCAATGAATTCTCCCTGAATGAGCCTCGGGAATGGATTCACATTTAGTATGAAAAAGGCAAAAGCTTCCTTTTGGTTCTGAATATTTGCCTATCTCCCTCACAGCTACACACATAGCATACACACAGCACACACAGCCATGGGGAATCACTTTGCTAGTTTAGTCTTTCCATAACATTGCCTTATGTTGCTGCTTTATTCAGAAACCTCCAATGACTTCGCTCTACCTGAAGACTAAGTCCGGCTTCTTTAGTCTGCCCAATCAAGGTGCTGTTACATTTGATTCAACTTACCTTTCCAGGCATTTCTCTCATTACTCTCTACACTGACCTTATGCTTTGGCCAAACTCATTTCCTTATTGTTCTCAACATGTGCCTTGCATTTTTCCCAAATTTGTATTTGCTTTTCTCCTTGACTCAGGTGTTTCTGTTCTCTTTGCATTTTAAAATCCCTAGCTTTTCCATGACTCTTCTCTTGCTCACCTGTTGGAAGTGAGCCCATACTCAGAAGTTCTAAGGCATTTATCATCTGTCATTCCCTTGTAACTTACAGGATTCTTTATTTTTATTTATTTATTTTTAAAAGACGACTGGTAAGGGGATCTTAACCCTTGACTTGGTGTTGTCAGCACCGTGCTCATCCAGTGAGCTAACCGGCCACCCCTATATGAGATCCAAACCTGTGGCCTTGGTGTTACCAGCACCACAGTCTCCTGAGTGAGCCACGGGCCGGCCCTCAGGATTCTTTATATTGTTATCAATTTATGTGAACATCATGTTTCCCCAGGTAAATTGTCAGCACCTTGAAAAGATGGATCATATCTGTGTTTGCCCACAGTGCTTAATATCTGCTGATAACGATCATCAGTAAAGGATATTCTTAGTCAAAGTCTGTACAGCACAATGGAGCGGGAAAAACCATACACAAGGAATCAGATCTGTCATCTACTCCTGGCTCTTTGGCCTTTTGCGACTCTTTAACCTCTGAGGATCCAAATTTCCCTTTTTTTTAACCCGTATTTCATTCCTTTTTATTGACAAATAATATTTCATTGTATGACTGTATCACATTTTGTTTATCCGTTCATCAGTTGGTGCACATTGGGTTATTTCCACTTTTTGCTTATTATGAATAAAGCTACCATAAACATTTAAATACCAGTTTTGGGATGGACATATGTTTTTATTGCTCTTGGGTAGATACCTAGGATTAGAATGGCTGGCATATAGTAAGTCTATTTTTAGCATTCAGAGGGATTGCCAAACTTTTCCAGAATGGCTGCACCATTTTATTTTCCCATCAGCAGTGCATGAGGATTCCCATCTCTCCACATCCTCACCAAATAACTGTTATTGTTTGCCTTTTTTATTATAGCCATTCAAGTAGGTGAGAAGTGGTATCTCTCTGTGCTTTTGATTTACATTTCTCTAATTACTTTTCATGTACTTACTAGCCAATTGTATATTTTCTTCGGAAAAATGTCTATTTAATCCTTTGCCCATTTTTAAATTGGATTGTCTTTTTATTATTGAGTTTTGTTTCTTATATTCTAGATGCAAATCCCTTGTCAGATATATGATTTGCACATATGTTCTCCTATTTGTGGGCTGTCCTTTCACTTTCTTCATGGTATCTTTTGAAGCAAAAAAGTTTTAAATGTTAGGTGAAGCTCAAATTATCAGCTGGGTTTTTTTCTTTTTCTTTTTTTTTTAACTTCTCAATATACATTGTAGTTGATTGTCCTGTCCCTTTACCCATTCCTCTTTCCTCCCTCCCTCCCCCCCCACTACATCATATCTGTTCACTTGTCTTAAGTTCAAGGGATTGTTTTGATTGTTGTGTCTTCTCCCCCCCCTTATTTGTTTGTATATTTATTTATAGCTCCCACAAATAAGTGAGAACATGTGGTATTTCTCTTTCTGTGCCTGACTTGTTTCACTTAATATGATTTTCTCTAAGTCCATCCATGTTATTGCAAATGGTAGTATTTCATTCTTTTTTATAGCAGAGTAGTATTCCATTGTGTAGGTATACCACATTTTCCATATCCACTCATCTGATGATGGACATTTGGGCTGGTTCCAATTTTTGGCTATTGTAAATAGTGCTACAGTAAACATGGGAGTACAGGTATACCTTCGGCATGATGATTTCCATTCCTCTGGGTATATTCCCAGCAATGGAATAGCTGGGTCATATGGTAGATCTATCTGTAATTGTTTGAGGAACTTCCATATCATTTTCCATGAAGGCTGCACCATTTTGCAGTCCCACCAACAGTGTATGAGAGTTCCTTTTTCTCTGCAACCTCACTAGCGTTTATCATTCTCAGTCTTTTGGATATTAGCCATCCTAACTGGAGCGAGGTAGTATCTCAGAGTGGTTTTGATTTGCATTTGCCGAACGCTGAGTGATGTTGAGCATTTTTTCATGTGTCTGTTGGCCATTCGTATATCTTCCTTTGAGAAATGCTATTCAGCTCCTTTGCCCATTTTTTCATTGGGTTATTTGGTTTTTGGCTGTAAAGTTGTTTAAGTTCCTTGTATATTCTGGATATTAATCCTTTGTCAGATGTATATTTTGCAAATATTATCTCCCACTCTGTTGGTTGTCTTTTCGCTCTGTTGATTGTTTCTTTTGCTGTACAGAAGTTTTTTGTTTGATATAATCCCATTTGTTTATTTTTCCTTTGGTTGCCTGTGCTTTTGAGGTCATATTCACGAAGTGTGTACCCACTCCTACTTCCTGGAGTGTTTCCCCTATGTTTTCTTTGAGATGTTTTATCGTTTCAGGATGTATATTTATTTAGACCATTTTGAGTTGATTTTGGTATATGGTGAGAGGTACAGGTCTAGTTTCATTCTCCTACATGTAAATATCCAGTTTTCCCAGCACCATTTGCTGAAGAGGCAGTCTCTTCCCCAGTGTGTAGACTTGGAGCCTGTGTCAAAGATCAGATGGCTGTAGGTGTATGGGTTGATATCTGGGGTTTTTTTTATTCCATTGATCCGCATGTCTGTTTTTATGCCAGTACCATGCTTTTTTGGTTATTATAGCTTTGTAGTATAGTTTATTTTCTTTTATTTTTATATTATTTATTTATTTTTAAATTTTTATCAAATCATAATTGATTATACATATTTTGGGGGGCTCAACATTGACATATGTTGATCAAATCAATATTACTAGACATATATTGTTACAAATTGTACTTATTCATTATGCCCCTTGTCCAATCTCTCCCCATCCTCTTCTCCTCCCCCCCCTTCTACTTACCCTTGATTTCTTCTCTCCTTCTGAAAGAGTAATGGTTACTCGGTTAATTTTTTGCCTAGATGATCTGTCCAATGCTGAGAGGTGTGTTCAGTTCCCCCAATATTATCATAGAGAAGATGCTTCTTTTGTCACTCCGGAATGGGTTTTGTGGAGAGAGACATCCTCTTCTTTCCTTTGATCTCTGTTGGTGACTCTCCTTGTGTCAGTGCAGTCCAGTGGCTGGCAGACCATGTGCGTGGTGGCTGTGGTGTCTAGCCACTTGCGCAGCAGCCATGGTTATTGTGGTGGCTGTGGTGGGCCACCCACATGGAGGTGATGTTTTCGGCATGCTCCTTGGCACTGGCAGTATGCCTGGTTGTGGGAGGGGGGTCCAGTCCCTGGACCCATGCCTCAGGTCCCTGGGCAGGCCCTGAGGTTCTGGCAGTGTGCCTGGTTGTGGAGGGGGGTCCGGTCCTGTAGTATAGTTTAAAGTCAGGTAGTGTTATGCCTCCAGATTTTTTTTTTTTTTTTGCTCAGGATTGCTTTGGCTATGCATGGTCTTTTGTTATTCCATATAAATGTCTGGATAGTTTTTTCCATTTCTGGGAAAAATGTCAGTGGAATTTTGATGGGGATTGCATTGAATCTGTAGATCACTTTGAGTAATATGCACATTTTCACAGTGTTAATTATTCTGATCTGAAAGCATGGGATATCTTTCCATCTTCTTGTGTCCTCTTTAATTTCTCTCAACAGTGGTTTGTAGTTCTCATTATAGAGATTTTTCACATCCTTGGTTAACTTTATTCGTAAAGTTTTGTTGTTGTTGTTGTTTTGGTGGCTGTTGTAAATAGACTAGCTTTCTCGATTTCTTTTTCTGCATGTTCACTGTTGTAGTATAGAAATGCTACTGATTTTTGTGTGTTGATTTTGTATCCTGCAACTTTGCTGAAATCATTTATCAACTCCAAGAGTTTTTTTGTAGAGGCTTTAGGCTGTTCAATATATAGGATCATGTCATCTGCAAAGAGGGACACTTTGACTTCATCTTTTCCAATCTGGATGCCCTTTATTTCCTTCTCTTCTCTGATTGCTCTGGCTAGTACTTCCAACACTATGTTGAATAGGAGTGGTGAGAGTGGGCATCCTTGTCTAGTTCCTGTTCTTAAAGGAAAAGCTTTCAGCTTTTCCCCATTCAGCATAATATTGGCAGTGGGCTTATCATATATGGCTTTAATTGTGTTGAGATACTTTCCATCTATACCTAACTTGTAGAGATTCTTTATCATGAATAAATGTTGAATTTTGTAAAATGCTTTTTCAGCATCAATAGAGATGATCATGTGGTTTTGGTTTTTGCTTTTATTGATGTGGTGTATCACATTTATTGATTTGCATATGTTGAACCAACCTTGCATCCCTGGGATGAATCCCACTTGATCATGGTGGATAATTTTCTGTATGTGTTGCTGTATTCTGTTAGCTAGTATTTTATTGAGGATTTTTGCATCTATATTCATCAAGGATATTGGCCTGTAGTTTTCTGGTTTTTATGTATCTTTGTCTGGTTTTGGTATCAGGGTGTTGTTTGCCTCATAGAATGAGTTTTGGAGAATGGCCTCTGTTTCAATCTTTTGTAGAGAATTGGTATCAATTCCTCTTTGAAGGTTTGGTAGAACTCTGCAGTGAACCCATCTGGTCCTGGGCTTTTTTTGTTGGGAGCCTTCTGACAACAGCTTCAATCTCTTTTATTGTTATTGGTCTGTTCAGATTTTCTATATTTTTTTGGCACAGTTTTGGTAGTTTGTACATGTCCAGAAATTTATCCATTTCCTCCAGATTTTGAAATTTGTTGGCATATAGTTGTTTATAGTAGTCTCTAATGATTTCTTATATTTCTAAGGTATCATTTGTAATATCACCTTTTTCATTTTAATTTTTGTTATTTACACCTTCTCTTTTTTTCTTAGTTAGCCTTGCTAAAGGTTTGTCAATTTTATTTATCTTTTCAAAAAAACAACTTTTTGTTTCATTGATCTTTTATATTGTTTTTCAGTTCTAATTCATTTTGTTCTGCTCTGATCTTAATTATTTCTTTCTGTTTACTAACTTTGGGTTTGGATTGTTCTTGTTTTTCTAGTTCTTTAAGGTGAAGCGTTAGGTTGTTTATTTGCCATCTTTCCATTCTTCTGAAGTAAGCATTTAATGCGATAAATTTCTTCCTGAGTACTGCTTTTGCAGTATCCCACAGGTTTTGGTATGATGTGTCATTATTTTCATTAGTTTAAAGAAATTTTTTGATTTCCTGGTTAATTTCTTCTTGGACCCATATGTCATTAAGGAGAATGTTGTTTAATTTCCATGTGTTTGTATAGTTTCCAGAGTTTCATTTGTTACTGATTTCTAATTTTAATACATTGTGATCTGAAAAAATACATGAGATAGTACCATTTTTTTTGAATTTGTTAAGACTTGCTTTGTGACCTAACATGTGGTCTATCCTGGAGAATGTTCCATGTGCTGATGAGAAGAATGGATATTCTGAGGTTGTTGGATGGCAGATATCTACAGAATATTCCAAGTCCAATCAGTTGAAAGTTTTGTTTAGATCTTGTGTTTCTCTATTGATTTTTTGCCTAGATTATCTGTTCAGTGTTGAGAGTGGGGTGTTCAGGTCCCCTGCTATTATGATGTTAGTGTCTATCTCATTCTTTAGATCTAATAGTGTTTGCTTTATAAATCTGGCTGCTCCGACATTGGGTGTGTATATAATTATGATTGTTATGTCTTTTTGATGGATAGATCCTTTTATCATTATATAGTGGCCTTTATCTCTTTTTATGGTTTTTGGTTTAAAGTCTATTTTATCTGATATAAAAATAGCTACTCCAGCTCGTTTTGTATTTCTATTTGCATGGTATATCATTTTCCATCCTTTCACTCTTAATCTATGTGTGTCTTTACAGGTGAGATGAGTCTCTTGAAGGCAGCATATTGTTGGGTCATCTTTTTAATCTAGTCAGTCAATCTGTGTCTTTTGAGTGGGGAAATAATTCTTGTACATTTAGAGTTATTATTGAAAGGTGTTGATTTACTCCTAGCATTTTACTGATTTTTGTTTAGATGTCTTAAGTATCTTTTGTTCCCTTCTTTCTGATTTTCTGTTTGTTTTCTGTGTTTGTTAGTTTCCTGGGGCAGTAGATAAACTATTTTTTCTCTTTATTGTTAGCATTTTTGTTTTACTGGTAGGTTTTGTTCTTTCTTGAGTATTCATGGCAGTGATGGTTGTTTTTCAGGTGTCAAACCCAGTACTTCCTTGCGAATTTCTTGTAAGGCTGGTCATGTAATAGTGAACTTCTGCAGGTTTTGTCTGAGAAATATACTGTTTGTCTTTCATTTCGGAAGGACAGCCTTGCTGGGTAAAGTATTCTTGGCTGACAATTTTTGTCCTTTAGTATTTTGAATATATCATCCCATTCTTTTCTGGCTTTTAGGGTTTCTGATGAAAAGTCTGATGTTATTCTGATTGAGGCTCCCTTATAGGTGACTTGCCACTTCTCTCTTGCAGCTTTGAAGATTCTCTCTTTGTCTTTGAGTTTTGCCAGTTTGACTAAAACACGTCTTGGAGAGGACCTTTTTGGGTTGAATGTGTTTGGGGATCTTTGGGCCTCCTGAATGAGAAGATTTGTGACTTTCCCTATACCTGCGAAGTTTTCTGCTATTATTTCATTGAATATGTTTTCAATGCCATTTCCTTTTTCCTCCCCTTCTGGAATACCCAGATTTGGATGTTATCCTCCCCTTGGGAATACCCAAGGTTGTCTGTTATCTCTGATTTTTTTCAATTTTTAAAATTCTTTTTTCTGGTCCACCTGTGTTAATTCAAACAGCCTGTCTTCAAGGTCAGAAATTCTCTCTTCTGCTTGTTCTAGCCTGCTGGTTAGACTCTCTGTTGTGTTTTTTATTTCTTTGAATGAATCCTTCAGCTCCACAAGCTCTGCTACATTCTTTTTCAGGGCATTGATTTCTTTGTACATTTCTTCTTTCAGATCCTGTATATTTTTTCTCATTTCATTGTGTTATCTAACTGAGTTTTCTTGTATCTCATTTAGTTTCCTTAGAATCGTTGCTTGAAATTACTTGTTAGTCATTTCAAGGACTTCCTGTTCTATAGGATGTAGAGTTTGAGAGTTATTATTTTCCATTGGTGGTGGTGTACTTTCTTGATTTTTCATATTTCTGATATCTTTCCTTTGATGTTTAGTCATTGTGGCAGGGGGTATCACAGTCCACTCATTCCACCCTGATGTCTGGCCTGGATCCTGAAGGGACTGCCAATTCTGGGCAGTGGGGACTAGCCTGGGCTGGGGGTCCCGTGGCGCCTGCCTGTTCCGGTGTGGCTGACTCAGGGCATGTGGGCCTGGCAGCTCTCGGGCCTCTCTGGATGGTGGGAACTGGCCTGGGCTGGGCGTCCTGTGGCGTCTGCCTGTTCCAGTGCGGCTGACTCAGGGCTTGTGAGCCTGGCAGCCCTCGGGCCTCTCCAGGCAGTGGGGTTTGGCCTGGGCTGGGGGTCCCACGGCGTCTGCCTATTCCAGCGTGGCTGACTCAGGGCATGTGGGCCCAGCAGCTCTCGGGCCTCTCTAGGTGGTGGGGACTGACCTGGGCTGGAGGTCCCATAGCACCTGCCTGTTCTGGCGTGGCTGACTTGGGGTGTGTGGGCCTGGTGGCTCTCAGGCCTCTCTGGGCAGCAGGCAGTGGCCTGGGCAGGGAGTCCCACAGCACCTGCCTGTTCCAGTGTGGCTGACTCGAGGCGTATGGGCCTGGCGGCTCTCAGGCCTCTCTAGGCGGCGGAGACTGAACTGCTGTGGAGGTCCTGTGGCTCCTGCCTGTTCTGGCATGGCTTATCGGGGTGTGTGGACCTGGTGGCTCCCAAATTTCCTAATGGGATTGGGTCAGATGTTCTCTAGGCTTCCCTGCACATCTGAAATTTTATCAATCTGAGTACCTTTAAGCTCTATTAGGTGTAATATATCATGTAAGGTGGTAGAAATTTTAGGCAAAAACTCTTTACTTATTCTCCTTACCCTGTATTCCTTATCTGCATAATCATTGTTTACCACCACTAACACCAATATACCTGCACTGAAGTGACAGACAAAATGTTGACTTTCTCTTATTCATTTAAGCCATGAAAAAATGCCAGAAGGATATTTGTCATCTCAGTTCATCTCTTTCTTAGCTTAATTTTAGCTTTTCTTTCATTTGTAAGAATAGAAATAATTGCATTTGATATGAGGTAAATATCTCTTCTATGGTGGTTTTCAGGGTACAAGTTCTGAAGGAAATGTTTAACACCTCCTAGAATCTTCAGAATTTGAAGATTTCAGATCAGAGGTGGAAAGTGGCCCACAAACCAGCAGCATCAGCATCACCTGTTTCAAAGCAATGCTTTTTAAAAAACTCTAATATGCACGTACATCACCTGGAGATTTGTTAACATACAGATTTTGACTCAGCAGACCTGGGGAGTGGCCCAAGTCTACATTTCTGACAAGCTCCCAGGTGATGCTGGGGCTACTGATCTTCTCATTTTAGTAACAATGATCTAGATGTATAGAGAGTCAGTAGTCTAAAAGGCCCCAGAATTGAGAGCTGTGTTCATTTTATGCTGCAAAACTGAAAAGTCAAACAATTAAGATGTGATCACAGAGGATAAAAGTCAAGCTTATTTAATGTGGAATCCTTGTTAGCTTTCAATGATGCAGGTCTTGTAATCTTTTTGACTCTGTCCAAATAACCATAATTATATGAAGAATGAAACTAGAATGGGGAATGTTTCTGCCATGTTCCTTTTCCAATTTAGCAAAAGACTTGCAGTGGTAAAGCAGACAGTGTTGTTTATCACCTGCTGCCCTCTGGGCGGAGGACATTACCAGTGCCCTTTTCCTATCTCTCTCTCCTGGTTTTGAAGAGCCATAAAGAGATGGCTGCAGGAGCTTGAATAGACTTATACATGGTTATAATAGAAATAGTAGAATTGTTACACAAAATACCTTTTTGGGGTATCTGTAATCTTGAAGGTAGGAATTATAAAGTGAAAGGAATAAGGTATAAGAAATCTGTATATTTGAGAGATGGAAACATTATTATTAGAACGTGGTCGGCTGAAATTTAGAGGAAACAGGAAGATCTGGAGAGGACAGATCAATATTGTCTCCAACTTTGCCATATTCCTACAGAAACAGTACCATTTTGTTATATCAGAGACTCATCTGGTATGGGGCAAGTATGAACATTAGTGAGCTTCCTATTTTCATCATAAATTGCTAATCATACACATTCTTGGCCATCAGAGACTTGGACCTTATGGCATGCTTTGACCATATTCTTATCTCAGATCTTAATACTAAAACAATAATTCAATTAACAGGTTACAAATAAATTAAGAGGTGATAGAAATCAAAATTGTTATCCTTGGAAATGGAGTATTGGTTGGGGCTCTTCTGGAAAAAATGTTCCATAACTTGATCTGGGTGGTGCTAATACACATATATAAATTTGTAAAAATTCTTTGAGTTTACACTTTAGTGCATTTGCCCTTTACTATACGTGTATTATGCTCCAATAAAAATATTTTTAAAAATTAGTTATTTGGCATGCCAGATGTTTAAAAATAAATGTTTTTCTTTCATCTAAACCCTTTTTCTTTTAAAAAACATTTTAGCAAAATTAAACTATTTCCAGACGCTCCAAGAGGTCAATGCAACCAACTTCCAGGCCCTGGCTACAGAGTTTGGAGGCGAATCATTCACTTCAACATTCCAAACCCAGTCACCACCACCTTTTTACAGGGTGAGCCTGGGAAATGGGGTGGGATTGTTGGTTTGGTTTTTGCCCTCATAGAAGACAACTGACAAGATATCTTTGAGGTACCACCCTGCAGCCAGGTAAACCATCGTCAGCTCTTCTGAAGGGCACTGCTGTCCATATAGATAAGCTGGGTTTTGTTTTTTTTTTCCCCTACTTTGTTTCTACTTTTTCTTTTTTGGTGTTGTTCAGCCCAATCTCACCGTGAATAAATTTCTCCTATATTTTATTCAGGCTGGGGACCCTATTCTGACTTACTTCCCCAAGTGGTCTGTAATAAGTTTACTGAGACAGCCTGCAGGAGTTGGAGCTGGGGGACTGTGTGCCGAGAGAAATCCTGCAGGTGAGTCCAGGGCAGAAGTACAGTCTTTTTGCTCAATTTAAAATAGGCTTTCACAGGGCTGGCCAGTTAGCTCATTTGGTTAGAGCACGGTGTTGATAACACCAAAGTCAAGGATTCAGATTGCCATACCGGCCAGCCGCCAAAAAAAAGGGGCTTTCTCATTTACCACTCTCTTAATTCTTTGTGTTCTAAGGTTTCCTAGAAAGTAAGAGTACAACCTGCACTCGTTTCTTCAAGAACCTGACAGATAGCTGTATCTTGGATCCAGCCCTTGATGCTGCCTCTTATTATAACTTCACAGTCTTGAAGGTGGGTGTCCTTTCTCTCTCCACTCTGTCATCACCGTGGATTTGAAGTCAACATGCTTCTCAAAGTTGTGGGTAGCGGAAAGAACACTGAATTGGAAACCAGTCCCCAAGAGGATATCCAGGATGAGAGATTATGACCTTCCTGGCTAATGGGATTGGCTTGGGAGGGTGGGAGGGAGTGACATCTCACTATTTTGGGGAGGATGGAAGGGAGTGATATCTCACTATTTCACTAAAACTTCTTGCTTTTGCTGTTTAGTAGAGCTGTGTCAGTGTAGGTAGGCATCACAGTCTATCCAACCTCCCGTCTAGCTACACTCCCGGTTATTTTAGTGAAGGAAGAGTCAGGTGGAAGAGAGGAAGTGGTATATTGATTTTTCCTTCAAAACCAAAGCCTATTGGTAGTAATATGAAACCACAAGCTCCTGGTGATTTTATGTAAGGTGTGCGTGTATGTGTGTATGTATGTATGTATGTGTATGTGTGTGTGTGTGTGTGTGTGTGTGTGTGTATGCATGCACACTAATGTCCCCACTGTTATTCTAGATTCCAAGAGGTATGACTGATCTGCAGAATATGAAGGTATGATGCCGTTTTTCAGGAAGAAGAAAAAAGAATATTTAGCTCCTTTGCATCTGAGGCAATTTCAGTCTAGACAGTAATGGTGAAAGAAAATGTAAGCATGATCTATCAGTCAAGTATGGATCTAAATCAGCACTTTTGCAAGTGTGTTCTATATGATTAATAGCCTAATATGAAATAAGCATTCATGAAGTGTTAGGTAAGTTTGGAAAACATTGGGATAAATAAAATTAAACACTATATTTAGGGTGGGCTTCTTGGAGTCTTTAGTTTGCTAGAAGGCCTTGTTAATCTCTAAGAGGGGAGTGTTGAAAACAGTATTTCTAAAAGTTATTTGACCATGTAACCCTTATTTTATATCTAAGAGAATTAGTGTTCTGAGAAATAAGTTTTGAAAAGTGCTGATTTAGAATGACTTTTGAATTTAAGTTGTAGGCTGGCAAAGGAAGGGGAAAGAAAGAAGATGGTCAAGGGGAAGGAAAAATATTCATTTTAGCATGATATGTAGCTAGAAGAGACAGCTTTTAATTTTAGTTGATTTACTTCTTTCCCTTGCCAGTTCCAGGTTCCTGTAACACTTGTCTCACCAGCTGATCCTCCTCTGTTGGCTGGAAACACTTGTCAGAATGCTGTTTCCCAGGTAGGGATGCTGACTTCAGATTCTGGACTGTGGTATGGTGATCAGCATCACCAGAGTTGCTTCATCTTCCATTAAGTACCAGACTGACCCCACCTGAATTTTTGTACATTACATGAAGTTTATCATGTCAAGAATTGAGCCTATCACCTTCCTCCCTGAAAATGTTTCTGCCATAGGGCCGGCCTGTGGCTCACTTGGGAGAGAGTGTGGTGCTGATAACACCAAGGCCACGGGTTTGGATCCCTATATACGGATGGCCGGTTAGCTCACTTGGGGGAGTGTGGTGATGACAACATCAAGTCAAGGGTTAAGATCCCCTTACCAGTCATCTTTAAAAAAAAAAAAAAATTTTTTTTCTGCCATTTCCATTGCCACCATCCTTCAGTATTTCAGGTTCAGAACATTAAAATTATTTCTGACTCCCCTTCCTTTGCCTACATGCAGTCTATTACTGGTTCTTTCTGATTGATCACATTTTCTTCTGTTGACACAGTATTGTCTGAAAGTCTGAAGTAGATCAGTCAACTTCTGTTCCTCTGTCTTCTAATCAATCTAACCTAAAAAAGTCAGAATTATCTTAAGCATCATTTTAAAGACTGTGCTCAGAAATTTAAGGTTACCTTCAATTGCATGTGACTTGCATCCCCAGCAACTATCTTTATTCATCCTCAGACATTGTGAGAGCCAAGTGAGCCCAGTTCCTGGTCCATGCTCAACTATGCCTCTTTTTTTACTCACCCTCCTCTGCGCACACTCAAAACTTGTTTTTCTTCCCTTTCATTTCTTTCCATAAACTCACCTCATCCATAAACCTTTTCAAAGAGCTCTACCCAGTCTCTTTTTTATGTGCAAATGTAATATGAAATTATCTTTTTCTTTTCATGGTATTTGTGTTTCGCATTTTTAAGATTACTTTTTCAGTCTCCCTCATTCATTATAATTAAACCCATAAAGATAGAAAATCCTATATACTAAACATTATCGGCCCAATAACTATTTTTTATTAATTGGTTCTTCTTTGCATTTCAGGTCATCTATGATATAGAGACCAATGGGACTTTTGGAATCCAGAAAGTCTCTGTTAGTTTTGGACACACCAACCTGACTATTGAGCCAGGCGCTTCCTTACAGCAACACTTCATCATTCGCTTCAGGGTTAGGCCCCTTTTGCTATAGGGGATCAAGAGGGGAAGAAGTATTGGGTTAAAAAGAGTTTCTCTGCTTCCGTAATACATGTGAAATAGAATAAGATTATGAAGACCTAGTTCAGTGTGTCAATTGAAGCCTCAACATTTAATATTCCATTATGAATAAGATTATGAAGACCTAGTTCAGTGTGTCAATTGAAGCCTCAACATTTAATATTCCATAATTTAACTACAAGTGTTAGGTATTCAACAATTGTTTATTCATTAACATTTGCTCTGATTCTCTTTCTGGCCCCTAGCAAACAGGACTTTTAAGCTCAAATCAAAACTCTTTTTTTAAATAGTCATTTTGAATCATAAACTCAGGCAACATCCCACAGAAATTCTTTAACTAGCTTTTCTCATATTTCTGGACATTCAGCATTTTATTCATTTACCACTTAATCAAAGATTCCAGTTTTGATCACCATGTTTTGGCTTTCTTCTACTTCTTTCCTCTTTTTGAACCCAGTAGTTCTCAGTTCTACTTTCAGGTGATCATCCAAATCCTGTGTCTCTCAGAGTTCATTGCTGAAACATTTATAGTTAATTAAAATATATTTTTAAAATTACATTTAAATTCCTCCAGTTTCAACCAGGCTGAACATAGCCCCAAATTGATAGCAATTTTTGAGAAATAGGGTTACAGGATCCCTGGTAGAACCTTAGTTGTAGACCTTTGTAAAAGTAGTATATAGTGAATTTCAATATGCAGATCACTCAGGATTTATTTTAGTGAATTAAAAAAAGTAAAAGAAACACTGGAGTAAAAATCTTTGCAAAATTGTGTGCTGTGGAAGGAAGCCACATTGTTCGGTGTAGCTCACTTATTGCACTGCCCTAAGGAAGGGTAGGAAGCCAAGTAGAAGGTGGGAAAGCATGCTTTTCTCCATAATTGACTTTTCTTTACTCTTTCTGCAGGCTTTTCAACAAAGCATGGCTGCTTCTTTTACTGGTCCTAAAAGTGGGAATCCTGGCTATATTGTTGGGAAGCCACTTTTGGCTCTAACTGGTGATATACGTCATGTGGTATCCTTTTTGGACCTGGGTGGCCTGTTGCAGCCTAATGAGAAAAACTACAACAGCTGATCTTTCGAATTTTTCAGTTCTCAAGGTTCCCCCATTTTTTAGGTATTCAGCAATTTATCAAACTGTTAATACATTATGTTCTCAAATGTTGATGCCATCAAAGGCTTTAAAACTTATGTTAGACTGGCGAAAGGTGAGGATTGGCCTGATATTTGTTTGTTTTAATGAGATACTTTTATACTGGTGGGTTTTTTTGGAAAAACAGTAACTATCTCTGTGTGGTTTTTTTTTTTTTTTTAGTTTTTATTTTGTCGATATACAATGTGGTTGATTATTATGGCCCATTACTGAAACCTCCCTTCACCCTCTCCTCCCTCCCTGCCCCGTGTGTTTTTTAATTAGTAGAGAAAAAATACAAATTTGTGATGTGAATAATATCATGATATTAATAAAATATAAATAGTGTTAAGGGAACGATGGAAGTATACATTTTCCAATCCTGCCTACTTTTTTTTTCTGTTATGATCTCCTTAACTTTTCCACCTTAGATGACCCTCATGAAGAGCCAGGGTAATGGAATTTGCTCTGTTAAGAGACATGAGGTACAATTTGGAGTGAATGCAATATCTGGATGCAAGCTTAGGTAATCCTTTCCTTCCACATCATTTCCCACAATTTTGTCTTTTCTTGTAGGGAATATGTTGATATGGTAATATTTATATTTTAAATACAGTTCAGAGATTCCTAGTTAGGAATAGTCTTTTAATCTAAAAAATTAATATTGCTAAGAGTGTTCTGACAGTCCTTAAGACCTACTAAGGATTATTTCCTCCAATCTATTTTATAATATTATTTCTTATGTTTGGATTAATATACTAATATAGTTACATTATTACGTTAGCATTGGATTTCAGCCTCCATGTGTTTAATCATAGGCTGAAGAAGGCAGACTGTAGCCACTTGCAGCAGGAGATTTATCAGACTCTTCATGGAAGGCCCAGACCAGAGCATGTTGCCATCTTTGGTAATGCTGACCCCGCCCAAAAAGGAGGGTGGACCAGGATCCTCAGCAGGAGCTGCAGTGTTTCAGTAAGGAAGGAAATACTCCTTATGATGGAGGCTCATTTTCAATATGGATAGTAAGGTTAAAACCAGCTCTGTTTCCATAGATACGTTTGTCATAGAAGGAAGATTATAAGAAGTTATGCCCATTTTAAGTCATTATCTCACATGAGGTTTACACCTAACTTATTCTACTTACTTAGAAAAAAATTTGGAGGTAGAAAATCTAGAGATTGTCTGTGGTTCAAAATCACACCATATATTTCAAATATTCTCTTATATTCTTGAATATTTGGTTGGCACAGATTCTTTCATGAGGCTGATATTGTACTCTTGTTACAAAAATTTATATTTTTACATTTACATAAAAATACAGTAACAGGTTAAAAATTGAAACCACATAGAATGGTATATCCTTCTTGCATGTCACAGTTAATCCTCCTAGAGTAGTACTTTAAGTATACCATGTTTCTATTCCAGAAATTTTCATGGCTCTTTGATGCCTTCAAACAAATTCCTTAGATGGACTTCATAATCTAACCCTAAAGTGTCATCTTTAACCTTTCACTGCTCCTGTTTTCAAATCCTTTGCTTCAGCCAAGTGGTCTGCCCAGGGCCAGTGCCTCGCACATGCCTGGCACATAGGAGATGCTCACTAACTGTTATTTAAATTAATCAGTGAATGTCCATCCATGGCATCATGTGCTGTTCTAGTTGCACACCTTTTTATTTTTATTTTTAATTTTAATTTATTTTATTTATTGAATCAAAATTGATAATACATATTTTTGGGGTTCAACATTGAGATATGTTGATCAAATCAATATTACTACCATATATATTGTTACAAATCATAATTATTCTTTATGCCCCTTGTCCAGTCTCTCCCCATCCCCCATTCCCTCCCCCCTCCCCCCTCTAATTGCTCTAAATTTCTTCTCTCCTTCTGAAAGAATAATGGTTACTCTGTTAATTTGTTGCCTAGATGATCTGTCCAATGCTGAGAGGTCTCCCAATATTATCATAGAGCACATGCTTCTTCTGTCACTCTAAGATGGGCTTTGTGGAGAGAAACATCCTCTTCTTTTCTTTATCTCTGCTAGTGACTCTCCTTGTGTCAATGCACTCCAGTGGCTGGCAGACCATCTGTGTGATGGTTGTGGTGTCTAGCTGCTTTCACAGCAGCCATGGTTATTGTGGTGGCTGTGGTGGGCCACCCCCATGGAGGTGATGTTTTTGGCATGCTCCTTGGTGCTAGCAGTGTGCCTGGCTGTGGGGTGTGTCTGGTCCCCTTCTCCATGCCTCCGGTCCCCAGGCAGGCCCCAAGGCACTGTTATGGTGTGCCTGGTTGTGGGAGGGGGGTCCGCTCCCTGGCTCCATGCCTTGGGTCCCCGGGTAGGCCCCGAGGCGCTGGCACAGTATAGTTGCACACCTTTTTATATACCATCTTTCTACCTGATTTGCCTTTAACCACCATTTCTCCTAGTCACATGTTACTCATCCCAGTTCCACAAAGCCATCCCCAACCAGAAATGGCTGTTTCTTCTGCCATTTCACAGCACTGACTATGCACCACTCACTGAGCACTTCTTATAACCATTGTACATGTGCTCATGTTTTATTAATTTCTCTATTCATAATTTCCATTTTCAAATATAAAATTTTTTAAGGTCGAGAACAATAATATGGTCTATTGTGAACTTTTATGTTCCTCTTCTAAGCTACACTGCCTTCTCTATTATTGTACAATGCTTAAAAAACAATGGCTACCTAATGCGTGGTAACTAACTATAAGCAACCATCAGGCAATTCATGCAGATGCTTCTTTCCCCTTCTGCAGGCTATGAACTGTACTTCCTGCTGTTTCATACCAGTTTCCCTGGAGATCCAGGTATTGTGGGCGAATATAGGACTCCAGTCTAACCCACAAGCTCATGTGTCAGGAGCTAGATTCCTATATCAATGCCAGTTCAGACAGGTAAGTCATGACTCATAAAGGACCACTAACTGTGCAAAGCCCACATTGTCTTATCAGCCATTTGACAACCAAATCATTTTTTAACTTCTGAGAGCCAATTTACATTACCAACCAATGTTTAGAATGAGCTGACACAATTTTCAAGTCTATCCCCCTGCCTGGTTAGTGAATTTAACATGTTGTCATCGTGAATACAGCCTATATCCCTTTCGTCTCAGTTTGTTTTTTTTTTAATTTCTTGACTGGCTGGTTAGTGAATTTAACATGTCATCGTGAATACAGCCTATATCCCTTTCGTCTCAGTTTGTTTTTTTTTTAATTTCTTGACCCCAGATTATAGTATAGGTTAATTTCTTTTAAGTCCTATCACTATTATTATACTGATTGATTCAGCCACAGAAAACATTTTTCATAAATGTGTATTCAATATGATAGTCTCAGCCTCTAAGCCTGTTGACTGTGATTAAAGCTACTGCTGTGGCTAGTTTGTAGTCATCAATTCTTGGGTGTATGTGTTCCTTTAAATAAATGCTTTTAATCTATAGTAAACATATTTTTATGATATGCCTTAAGATAGCTTTAGCATCTGCCTTTGTCTTAGAACCTAATCCTTAACTTTAGAAGTTCAAAAACAGGGTATATTTCATTTTACTTAGGAATGATTAGGTCCTGGTGAAATGATTCATGTATAAATTGGTATGCCAGTTTATTGACTTTAATGAAAATTAAAACAGATTGAAATTCTTATCTGTTGCACTGCATTTAAATCCCAGAAAAAAAAAATTAGAGTACATTTAGATCAGAAGTAAAATAACTCTAGCTCTCCCTCACAATGGGGTTGGCAACTTAGTTCTCTATACCTGTAAATGGGATTAACACTCAGGTTATCAGAAACTGTATTAATGAGAACATTCCATTCTCTCCTTGTGTTGGTTTACTGAATAAACAGAACCATTTCTGTGAGACTCATTTAATGTTACAGATCCTGCTCTGGATCCACTGTTAAATGTTTTTAAACTATATCTTCATTCTTTATTTGACTTCCTGTGTTGTTTGGGAAGATACCCTTAAGACCTTTCTTTTTATTTTCCAAAATCTCTGATTCTTTTAGGCATTGTAGTCATCCAGTGCCTCTTTCTTATGTAGATATTTTAACCAGTATCTTTTTCTAGCATTTAGCAGAGATTAGCTTTTCAGGTAAGTTTGTCCCCCTCTACAAAACCACACTTTACAGTCATTCAATCTAACTGGCGTAAGTGTGTGACAGTTGAGAATTTCAACTGTGCTTCATTCATGCATATCTGCGGAAACATTATCTATTCCAATGATGAAGTAAAAATGAATTGTGTTGAACTTACTGAGAGGTGGTATGGAATACACAAAACCATGTTCGTCTACTTAGGGTGACTTAAGGGATTTGCAAAGGTAACTTTGATTATGCAAAAATTTTCTCTTTATGAGCTGGGTGGAGAAGCTCATCTCCATGAAAGATGTCATGCCCCTGTAAAAGTATAAGGAGTTACAAAACAATAATAATATGTCAGCATGCATTTACATTGTTCTCTGCTGCTTATAATTTTATACTAATTGGGCCTTTAAAGGAATCTTTAAGTTTGGGGATTGATAAAATACATCACGTTTCATGTCTGCATATAAACTTTTAAATTTAAAAAATAAAATATATCTCTAGGAAAAAACTAGTTTTTCAGAGTATTCTGTACCAATTTAGACTAAAACAATAAGGGAGTGTAAAGAACAATGAGCATCACAGGACCAAAGCTCCAAACCTTTCTAAAATTATGATATTCAATTCATGTTTATCACCAAGCAGATCGTCTACTTTTTAGATTATCTCGGAGACTGTTGCCTGCAGTTTATGTGGCAAGCATGTGCTTTGAGCCAGACAGACCTAGGTCTAGAGTTCTTGTACTTCTCTAAACCTAAATTTTCTCTTCTGTAAAGTGGAGATTAATGATACTCATTGGGTTGTGCAGATTAAATGAGATCATAAAAGTAAAACAGCACAGTTTCTGGCACACAGTGAATATTCAGTAAATATTGCTCATCATATCATCATTATTATTTTTATGATAACTTTTTTGATACCAAGCTGCCACAGAAGTGGCATATCAAGAAAGTTTAAAGCAAAACAAAAGAGAAAAGGTGTTAGAGCAGTGTTTCAACCTTTGTTGGCTATCACTCATGGTAAATTTCTTTTATATCATATATAATTTTTTTATATCATGACCCAGCTTACAACACACAAACATATAAAACAAATAAAAGTTTTATGGGCCGGCCCGGTGGCACAATGGATAGCGCGCCGCTTGGGAAGCGTGGCGGCGCTCCCGCCCGAGGGTTCGGATCCCACATACACACAATATTCCTTATATAGTTTCAAGGGACTTATTGATTTCTTGAAGTCAAGCTAAGAACCTCTCCTACAATCTTATAATTAAACAGGTACTGTACTAGGAAACTTAAGGAACATTAAACAAAATAATTTTAAGAATGATTCAATATTAGATTTTAGAAATAATTGCTAGAAGGGCTAGGAAGTGACTGGATTGGTAAGAAAGGGTTTTATTTCTCTTTTCTGTTAAAGTCCTGGAGAATATCAACTGACCTCTCTCTCCCGAGAAAGGACAACAGTTGTACCACCAGTGGATTTGATCACTGCTGTGGTTTGGATGTGGTTTGTCCCCACCAAAACTCATTTGATCCCCAGTGTGGCAATGTTAGGAGGTGGGGCCTAGTGGGAGGTATTTGGGTTATGGGGACGGATCCCTCATTAATTAATGATTAATGCCCTCCTGAGGGGGAAAGTGAGTTATTGCTCTTGCAGGAATAGGTAAGTTCCCACAAGAGTGGGTTGTTAAAAAGTCTGGCTTCTTTGGTTTCTCCCTTGCTTTCTTTCACTGTGTGATCTTTTT